>NC_064874.1:8486771-8546771 GCF_943734745.1 Anopheles darlingi | reverse complement strand
AACCCTTGGGCATTCCGTACGGTGTCCGTAAACAGGGTCCGTATGTTGACGGTGGCATGTGCCGGTGCCAGCACTTGACGCAACTGCTGCCACTGGTCACCGGCCAGCGAGAACAGTGTTCCACTGGTTAGCGGATTTACGGTGGCGTTCGCATAGACACCACGATCCCGGAACTTGCCGAAGTCGCTCACCAACACACGCTCGATGAGATCCGAATCGATGGTGAGCAGCACGGGAGAGAAGAACAGATTGAAGCCACCGGCCGGTAGGTTTCGGGAGCGAAATTCGCGATACAACCGCTGCAGGATGATGGCCGTGTGATGGTCCGTCGATATGCCCCTCACATTTCCGTACAGCAGGTGTGCCGGTTCGTTGGTGGTTGGGATGCCATGCCGGAACCAGAACGTTCGCCGTCGCCGGAGAAACACAAAGCACAGGAGGAACGATGCGCTACCGAACGCGCTGAGGACCAGCGTCCACAGCGCCACCATTGTTGGAGCCCGTGTTGTCCACGAGGTACTGATGCAAGGAACCACCCTTTTTGCCGGCCAATCGCTCGATTTGGGAGATCGAGGTGCGAGGGAGGCTTATCGGAAGTGCTGAACGCGCTGATAGCATTTCGGACCGGTAACGGTACGTGCATGACGATAAACGGACGCGCAAAACAAACCGCAAACGCCGTCCTGGTTACGACTTATCGAGCGACTTAAGACATGCTCCGGGTGGACCGTTGGTGGACCTTTGGACAAAACGGCATCCACGTCACCGGCATCGACGACAAAGAGTTGGCCAGCGAGCAGTCGACCTAATTAAGTAGATTTCGCGATAATCACTTTAAGCTTTAAGCGCGGGAACTTATTGCTAGTATACAAGCTACTTATTATCTACATTCAGGGGCATTTAAGCATGCCATGGAAAATGTGTTATATTTGTGTTTGAGTGGAGCGACGAAGAGAATGGTTCCACTCGATGACAACAAGGATCTTTGGTTGCATCAATTACAGCATTTCCATTCGCACGACCTTTCTATACAGATTTCCATGAAACTAACCGGCTCATTACTCCAATTTCCTCTGATTCCTCCCACAGAACACCGTAGATAAACTAGTACAGCGTGCGAACGCCTCCATCCTGATCGGTACCTCGTCCTGGAAGGAACAGTTCGTTGAAGCCCTCACCGTCAGCGCCGGTAAGTACCGACCGGGTCTACGAGGGTTACCAGCAGCAGGTAGCTCACTAATGATCCCATGATCCATGCTTGTTTCCAGGCGACGATGACGGCGAGAACGAAGGCGAGGATCCACCGACGCCCAGCTGCATGGACTACATCATGCACTTTGTCACCCTGTTCTGGAAGATTATCTTTGCCTTTATTCCACCAACCGGTAAGTCCGCCTGGTATGCAACACGAACGGTAATGCTCTCGCTGCCAGCTAATGACCATCCGAGGCCGGCAGTAATGATAATGAAATTGATCTCAGAATACTTCACCGACGACTCGATTTTGCGATTGTTGCGAGCAGTTTTAACGATCCAAGTAAGCTAATTAATGTGACGCTTGCGGGCCTACTTTGTGCCGTGAAATGTCGACTCGTAAAACATCGACGGAATGTATTTGTGTTTTGTTTTGGCTTTGGCCGCAGGAGTAGAAGCCATTTCCCATGAAATTGCTTCACACCCACTGTGTCACGGTTCTGCATCGTCTTGTCATGAGCATCGGAAAGGAGCTACCCAGCAACATTTGCTCTCGCATTTGCCTCTAGGGTGAAGCTATATTTTTAGCGCACAATTTGTGGCGACAACTCGTTCACCGTGAGTCGTCCCACTCTCTGGGGGTCGTCTTCCAGCAAGAGCTCTCGAGTCGCCTCGAGGTCCGCAAAAGTCTGAAATGCTTTGTTTCAGCTGAAGCTTCGTTGTGTCTTATCGAGGGCGGGGGGGAGATCAAGGGATACTTTACATTTACCCTTTAGCATCCGTCATTAAGATGCCTCGCCGCACGATCAAGATGACAGCGTTAGTATGGTTGGTGACATTTTTGCAACAATTACGTCGTGCTTCGTCAGCAAAGGCGCGTCCCTGGGTCTCGTTATCTAGGCTTCGCACATCTTTATTGATTTCCCCAACCCCACCTCCCTCTGGTGGTGGCCATCAGTCAAGGTAAACTCGCATGTTTCTCGTAAATTTAGGCTCCTCCTGGGCGTGTTGTGCCGGTATGTTCGAAAGACAAACGGCAAGACAATGCGAAGCATAAAAAACTCATTCAAGTTCGTTAGCCCTCCGAGGGGTTGGTACGCGCGCAAGGGCGCACCAGCCACCACCAGGCACCAGGGACCCCCACACAGCCAGCACACAGCCCAGTCACAGGCAACGAACTTCATAACGACATTTTCGTTTGGACCGAAACCGGGAAGGGCACCGTTGCTCGATTAGGCGGAAAGGCAGTATCGCTTCCTTTATTGCTCACCTTCCAACTTCCTCATCGCCCTGCTCCTGCGCCATCGCCCTTTCTTTCCTCCCCTATTGGAGAAAAGGAAAGACGCGCACATTCGGCAGGAATGTTTCGATCCTATTACAACCCAAACAGTGGTGGGAAATCCCTTTTCCAAACTCGTTGCGTTGCCGTCGAGCGGAACGCTAACGGGAATGTTCCGGTGGGAATGTAGAAAATTCCATAAGGGACGCCAGGGCGGGAAATGTAGGGAAATTTGTTTCGCTTTTCCACCCTCGAACCACGAAGGAGAGGGCTTTGTGTATCGCTCATTCACTGGGGCGCCGCCTCCGGTCCTTTCAATTGTAGACACCGCTTCGTACCGTAAGAGTGTACTCTCGAGCAGCAGCGGTGTCTTGCAGGATTATGTTTCCACCATTTTCCTGCACCTTCCTTCGTTTTGTTCACAGAGCAGCAAGCACACAGCCATCGGTGAGCAGAAATTAAAACATTCCCAAATGCTTATTGATTCAGCATGTTATTGAACTTGTTTGCAAAGCCGAGGGAGAGAGAGAGAGGGAGAGGGAAGTGGTCGTTAAAATTTCCAAGAATTATGCGACTCGATGAATTATGCACGAATATCATACGGCATAGAGCATTAAATTACATTCCGGTCCTTCACTGGGACCTTGGACCTTGGAGTTCGGCAAACAGGACTGGACGATTGGCCCGTTGCGAACTATGCGAATGTGACCGGCTGCCCGACTACCGATGGCGTCGGTAGTAAATGATACAAATGGCGCTAGCAGCAGCAGCAGCAGCTGCACCATCATGCTACAATATAATCTGGAAATAATTTTCCCTCCCATGCTTTGAACTGGGCATCGTTTTATTTCGTTGGAAAAACGTTCGTCCCGGTGCCGGGAACGGTCCGCAAAACGGGAATGCATCTCGTTGGCCATTACGAAATTGAATTGCATTGAGCGGAGTTGGAACGGTGTGGACCGAATGTAGAAAATTCCGTCCCTCTCTGGAATCCCTAACCCACTCTGCTGTGCTGTCTGTGCCAGGTCCATTTACGGAACGATCCGTATGGTGTGCCGTACCGTTGCCAAGGGATGATGTACGCTGGTCAGCATGGCAAACATGGTTACTTGTCCGGAAAGAACGCACACCATGGCAAGTGTTCTGACAATGTAGAATCACGCCAAAGGCTAACGAAGGGAACGCTCGACATCGGACTTGCCACCAGTGGCTTGGCTTCATGCTAACACCAGTCAGCACATCAAAAACACCTCACAGACGATTAGAATGGTATCACTGTTGCCGCACGCCCCAGGGAGAGAAAGCTACACACACACACACATGCATGCATGCACGCACGCTATCGGATTATGAATAATCTGACAAGTTGTGGAAATTAATGGCTACTCCAGTAGCAGCAGCAGCAGCAGCATCGTCTTCTAGTGCTTCTGCAGTTTCTGCTGCTGTTGCTACCGTTGCTCGTTCTGGACGTTTGCTTCGATCAGCCAGTATTAGATGTTTATGAGAGCGAAACCTGCGAGCTGAGGTACTGAGAATGGGAGCACCGCCGAACGATTGATGCCTGGCCATCAATCATTCATCGCAGGATGGCTGGCAGGATGATGATGATGATGATGCCAACAATTCATCAATCTTTGTCCAATATTCCGGGCTGCGCTGCACACCGCGATACACACACACATGTTCTTGAGGGGCTCATCAGCAGCGTGTCGATGGTGCAACCGGCCAGCCTCCACGCTTGACATTACGGCATCAGCTGCGCTTCGCAACGCGAGTGAATTGCAAAACTCTTCTGCACACATGGAGCAGCATGGTGTATGGTGCGCAACATAAGCAAAAACACTTGTCACACGAAAGAGCGTGACAGAGAGAGAGAGAGAGAGAAGGAGAGAGAGAGAGAGAGAGAGAAAGAGAGAGAGAAGGATTGCGTTAACAGGAATCTTCTGCTTCTTGGTGTTCAAGAGTGTACGACGACAATCCGGTGTGCGCGTACCCGACTGCCAGACAGGATATTATCCCGTTACGCGACGTAAGGGACACATATGCATGGGCACACGCTGGAGTAGCAGTACGAGCACCGGAATGCATAAGGCGTGTGATGTTGTTCTTGTGTGCCCATCCGACATGTGGCCCTCTTGACCGACATCTTGAGATGGATCTACCTGCCTGCCTGCCTGGCAGGGATCTGCAGAGAGTGCCCATGTATCCATGTTCTGAGTAAATTTATTCATCATCAAGCAGGCGGCGGAGGGCCTCTCGAGTAGTTTGCTGGATCTATATTTACCTTCCCTCTATCGCTTGGAATTCATGTTGTTTTTTTTTTTGTTTTTGTTTTCGCTCGTTTCGCCCAACTCAACCCAGATATGTCCGGAGGCTACCTGTGCTTCATCGTGTCCATCTTCTGCATCGGTGTCGTGACGGCCATCATCGGCGACGTGGCGTCGCATTTCGGTTGTACGCTCGGCATCAAGGATTCAGTCACTGCCATCATCTTCGTTGCCCTGGGAACGAGTATACCAGGTGCGCAACTACTAGATCTTAGATCTGCCACAGAACAGGCTAGCTGCAGGTTGATTCAAGAGCGTCCTTTCCCTCTTGCAGATACGTTCGCCAGTAAGGTCGCTGCCATTCAGGATAAGTACGCCGATGCCAGTATCGGTAATGTGACGGGAAGCAATGCGGTCAACGTGTTCCTCGGTATTGGCGTCGCCTGGACGATTGCCGCCTGCTACCACAGCTTCCACGGTCGCTCGTTCGATGTCGAGCCCGGAACGTACGTAGAGCGATTTGTGTACCGTTGGCAATCAATGGCAAACTCTAATGCGCGCTCTCCAACCTTTTTTTTTTTTTCTCCAGGTTGGCCTTCTCGGTGACACTGTTCTGCTCGGAGGCACTGGTTGCCATTCTTGTGCTGGTGCTGCGGCGAAACCCGAAGATCGGTGGCGGTGAGCTCGGTGGTCCGAAGAAACCCAAGATCATTACGGCGATGTTCTTCTTCTCGTTGTGGATCGTGTACCTGCTGGTCAGCAGCTTGGAGGCGTACGGTATCATCAAGGGCTTCTAAGAAGGGCCTACTCGAGAGCGGACTCAAAGAGAAAGAGGCCAGAGAAGCAGTGCCCAACGCCACCGCCAAAACAAAAACCATTCAGACACACACAATCCAGACCAGACCAGACCCCACAACACAACGTCGAGCGCCATTTTCGACGATGATGCTTCCACCCGAGCTCGAGCGCGTCGTGGGACAACAATGCCTTCTCGCGACGAATTGTTACTTCTTCTGGTCGGTTTGGGGCCAAAACAGATGCCCGACACTGCTGCTTAAACAAAAAGACATCCAAATCGGACGCATCCAACCATCAACTGTCTTCGTCTGCTGCTAGCGTTCAACGGTTTGGTTGCGCTGAACATGCGCTTCAACTCAGACTCAAGCCGAACGGACGAAGCAGACCAATCCAAGGTGGAACGTGGCGACAGTATGGCCGCGCGTCATCAAGCGAGCGCCCTTCACCGACCTTTGCGCGAGCTGCTGCTCCTTGCGTGGCCAAGGGCCCACTCACTCACCATCGTCCACCCCGTGGCCGTCATCGCCGTGGCCGTCATCGCCGTGGCGGGCTACCACCGCCGTTTTGTTGTTTGATCCCCCTTTCCCTTTCTTTGTTAAGACTCGATTCTATCGATTTTAGTGACTTACTTAAGGGACTCGTTTTGTAAATGGCCTAGACATAAGAGCGACAGAATCAGCGGGAAGCAGCACTACTTAGAAGCAGCACCAGCAGCAAAGAAAATAGGGAAATATCTAGATGATTAAGAAGACGAGAATGACGAAGCGGAAGGAAGGAAAAGCCGAGGCAACGAGGCAATCGGAAAACCATATGCCAAATTTCTCCTAAACTAGTTTTCTATTAAAAGGCCCGCCATACACACACACACGCACACTCACACACACACTCAAACACACACATACAAACACCTTCCCTGAACTGTATGTATATGGAGGCCGATTAGAGTCACTGGAAGAATTTGGATGCGCGATGCGTTAGTGGCGAGTTCCGCTTGGTTTGCTGCTAGGATGCCAACATACGGCAAGCTATGGCAAGCAAACGGCACAAAGACACACGCGGGCTCGAGAGGCTTGTTCTAGTCAGCAATCACAACAGCTCTCCCCAACCCGAAAGGAACCAAAGATTATGCAGCTGCAGAAGGTGCAGAGCGCTCAAACAAATCGCCATCGCCAATCGGTATTCTTCGTGACATCCATGTATAACCTCCCTCATATTGCATCTGCGTATCGTGTACATAGAGCTCCAGTTACTGCACCTCCCTTTAGGTTAACGGTTACATTAACACCACACAAACACACACACTGATTGTGGTTTAGATTTGGATTCGCGACGCGGCGCGACGACCCTTCCTTGCTACTAACGGTGCGGCCCCACACTAATCGTAATCAATCGTTAAGGTGTTTTTTGTTTTGTTTTATGTTTTGTTTAACAACTGGCTCCGTAACGATGCTATCAGAACAACACGCTGGCTGCGTGTCAGAATGTGACAATCGATCCTCTTGGTAGACGCTTGGTACGGAACGCGGTATATCGCGCGCGCGCGCTACGACGAGCGCGCGCCATGTAGCCTAGTTTGGTAGTTGATTAGTAGCAGGTCCACGATTTTAGAGCCCTTTCTGAGGCGGTAGAACGGTAGACCAACAAACAAAAAACACACGGAAACATATCGTACTGCGACGCGTCCTCAACTCCCCGTACTTACAAACATGTCATGGTGGACCAATGCGTTGTTATCCTAAGGGAAGGCTCACGAAGGGTACGTTTCATCCATTTCGGTTGTCAGCGTTCCGTTCTTTACGTTTCTAGCTAACCAACGAAGCAGCAGGCGCTTTCAAATTGTTTTGTGCTCATTAAGATAGGAATGTGTGCGTGTGTTTTGTGCGTGTACGTGTACACGTATGTGTGTGTGTATGCGGCAGTAAGGATCGCAGGGTGTGGGGTGTTCGGTTCTGGTGTGTTAGAACACGCGAACGAAACGCTACAAAAGACGCGAAAGCCGCGATCATCGCTGCATTAGTACTACTAATACTCACCGATTGTGTTGTTCGAAACTAACCGTGTAGCATTGGGAAAACGGAACACACCTTCCGCCCAATGTCCATTAACAGTTCGTAAGAATTGGTCCCTTCTGCTGGACACATTCAGAATCGCAAATAATCTTCTCTTCACCACAATCCTCCCATCAACCTCAGAGGTGGAGAATATTTAACAACAGTTGAGAAATCAACAACAACAGTTAAAATCCAGGTCCTGTTCCATTTCTTCCATGTCCTGCATCAATAACCACGCTGGGCCAACAGCGTAAGACAGCGTTAGGCCTCTGTTGTAGCAGTAGTAGCATTAGTAGTTCATTAAGTCTCGTTTTAGGATATTGCAATTGTAGCTTGTAAGGTTTCCGTCGTCGTTGTCGTCGTCGACCATTGCGTAGCTACGGTGGGGTACGGGGGATTCTGTTATATTTATGTTTCTGATATTAGTAAGCAGTGTGTGTGCCTGTGTGTGTGTGTTGGGCAGCTATAACAGACACAGTCATGGATCAGGCAGGATCATGTAATCGAGATCAATCGGACCGTCTTAAATCTGCGCTCAAAAAGCTTTACTGTTCTAGACGGTTGGAGTTTATCTTGTCCCCTGTCGGCACTGTTATAGCAGCAGCAGTAGCAGCAGCAGCTCGCGATGTTTATTTGTTCCCCAACATGTTTTGCATTTTAGGTGCCACAGCCCATCAGCGGCAAGAGTAGCGGCTGCGTCGTCTGCTATCATTTTGTGCCGCTCTTCCGTCTCTGTACTAAACGTTACGGCTTGTGTTGCAATGGTAGTTGTTGGTAGCAGCGCCAAGAGGTGTTATTACGCGAGGATCGCCAGTCCACGTAGAACAGCATAAAACTGAGCGATCGATAGCGAAATAAAAGAAAACGAAAAGCAACAAATCAGGAGGCAGCGAAGCGAACAATACAAAAAAAAACTAGCAAAAGACGATTGATAAACTCTAAGTATGTAGCATATTAAACGATAGTTGATCGCAGATGGCAAATCGGAAAAGGATTCGCGGAACGCGCAGAAAACGGCTCGAAAATAAGGTGGTGAAGGATCGCTTGATGATGTAACATGAGAAAAGCGTACCGAATAAACAAGAAACCATAAAATCGGATGAGTTTTGACCAAAAGGTGGATCCCACTTATGTGCCACCACAGCGAGAGCAGCAGCAACACCAGCAATGGCAGCATGTTTAGCGAAAATCGAAATCGAATCCCCATTGTTAGATATATCTATCGCTGTCAGCTATCAGTGTGGTTTGCCCTCGAACCTCGAAGCTCTTCTTCTCTTAGCTGTACCACGCTTGAGGTCCTTCTCTTGCAACTTCTACTTCTACTTCTTCTCGTCATCGATCAACAAACAATAATTATCCATTAATCGTACTATCATAACACTTCTCGATGTTTCCATGTGACGCCTAATCAATTCTGTACGCGCTATTGTGCGTGAGTGTGTGTGTGTGTGTGTGTGTGTGTATGAGCGCGCGTGTGTGTGTCGATACATCTAGATCAATATACTAGCCATTGCTGTGTGTGTCGCGCCAACTGCGTCAAAGTAGAAGAAAATCCTTTCGCATCTTAAATCACTTCTCACGACATTTTCTACTACTATCTCCAACTTACTATCGCTGAGAGTATGTGCAAAACCTCCAAAACACACATACGCGGTCACACATTCACACACACACACACACAGACTCACGCACAGATAAAGAATGGGGAAATGTGAAAAGAAAATGGCACAGCAGCGTTCGAACAGAGAGTCCGAGAGGTGGCGTAGCCAGTCGTCGTACTACACTCCCACGTTTTTTATGTGAATACACTCGTTGTTGAAGATTGACGCGTGATCTCGCGGAAACGGAGCAATGTTCATTGTTAGACCAGCAGTTTTGCCAGAACGCGGCAACACGTTTATACATACACCCTCTCTACTGGATATACATAACGAATAGCTAAAGAAGAAAGTATATATACACATACTTATACATATACATATACATATATACATATATATATTTATAGGAGATGAAACAATACAATTCCCCAACCAACCATCCCCCCGCCCAAAAACAAACGGAAAATGTCACCGAACAAGAACAAGAACCACAACAAATGGGGAAGCAAGAAACGGCGGCAAGCGATACATCTTCCACTATCCTCATAGCTCTTCTTAATCGATGTTGAAATTTTAGCTACTTAAGAGAAAGAGAGAGAACAATACGGACCGTACGGTACTAGGTGAAACCTGTAGAGCTAACACCAAAGAGCTACCGCATTATGCCCCGCATCGCGCTTTCAATGAGACGAAATTTAAACGAAACTGCAAAAAAAAACTCGATCGATATCTCTTCTTCTATCTTGTAACTTTACCCTTCTTACAAGCTCGTCCCTTTGGCGTACCTTTGCTAAAACGTTTATCTTTCCGAATAACATTTTGTGAACTCATTCTCAAATTCTCTAATCACTACACCACCAACCGCCAGCCAGCGGTGGCGAACGAACAACCAATTCTACTCTTTAAGCTAACAAAGCTAAAATTAGACTTAAGCAAATCGAAACGGACACCGGAAGCGAGCGGAACCCATTATCAGGGCAGTGTTGCCAGGCCAGGCCAGGCCAACGAACCAAACACTTTATTGCGGAAATGAAATGGACAGATAACGGAGAAACTGAGAAGGGGTAGATCTTCGCCAGACATATTCGCCTACTACATAGCTTACTACACTTAACCGTTCTAAAAATCCTTTCATGTGTGTTTGTGTGTGAGAGAAAAAAAGAGAGAAAAAGAGAAGAGAATGTGTGTGTGGGTGTGTGTGTGTATGTGTGTGTCAACCAACCAATCAATCTTTAATCGCGACCATTACATCTCAGCAAAAACTTCTTCCTCCCTCCACTTTTCGCGACTGCGATTTCTCTATGTGGTAGTAGTTGTAGTAGAGTACTAGCCGGCGGTTCTCATGCGAGACGCGCGCAAGAATCCCCAGACCCAGACCATACTAGAGAGTAGGCGATGCACGAACCTCATGTGAAGCGCTGGGTGGGTTATCCAATTTGTATGGAAAATGTTCAAGCAGGCCAAGAATGGGCGTGTAAAGTGCGTTGTGTGGGTGTGTGCGTGTGTGTTGTCGATGGGGCCTTGGGATGTGGCGGACTTGAGCGAGCACTGCTGCAACTGCCTAATCCCCGGTGCCAATTGCAATTGCGAATGTCATGGTTTCGAATGTGGTTTCGTGGCAACCGTGATTAGGCAGATATTAAACGCATTCGCTCCATTTTTTTCCTGGCTCCCCCCAAACTCATTCACTCGCACGCGCATTCACTTACAACACCACGTGCTGTCGGTGTGTTTGAGGAGACGGAAAGACAACTGGAAGGTGTACTATAAGGGATGATTGGAGTGGAAAGCGTGAGTGGAGTAGGAATTTGCCAATAGAGATGACAGGGAAGATGACGTAGCCAGTGTCCAGACTCAGGCAGCAAGGCGCAGGCCTGCCAGAATGTGCGAATGTTTAAAATTTGTTAAAGTTTTCTGTTATTAAACCAGAAGGAAAGAACTCGCCTAGATGCCCCCTCCCCCGCCCCCCCCCCCCTTCCCCCTTCCCACGGATGAGAGAAGTTATAGTACGCCGAGGGCATATGCAGAAACGATCGAGGAAGGGCATTGGTATGCCGTTAGTGCGGGGCATCGAGCGATGCCGTAAGGACAACGTTGAATGTAAGATGGTGAAAAGCAAATAAAATGATTATTTAAAAAAAAATCACAAAATGATGTTGCTAAATCAATGGGATCGTCGCTGGAGTAGGTAAGTGCAAGAAGGATCGAAGGAGAACTAATCCAAATCATCTTGAGGATTTTTTGCAGAAACCGTTTTCCAAAAACAAATCGCTTCGTATTTAAACAGTACCATATTCGCAGAACTTCATATTCGCGATCTTGCTTTTGTTCGCAAGACAGACGTCAACCTTAGTTGAAATCGAAACAACCTGATTGGCGTCAAGGTGTAAATTGAATGTTTTTTTCTTTCGTAACATGTGTCTTGTGATGAAGAGACACGAAGACGACGTAATCAAGTTCACACAGTGAGTCAAGTAATTCTTTAAAATAGTAAACTCACTTCAAGTTCAATTGTTGCCGATCATTGAGAAACGGGAATTCAAAACAACGATCAAATAAATTACATATCTCGTTGGATATCATTACCTCAGAAGTTACATTACATAAATGATACCACGATCTGCGAATCTTTATGCATGCGACTTTATACACTGTATAATCCTTACTCCTGGACAATAATCGAAAGGCTTTCAATGCGTCCTTGGATCATGTGACCGCAATCAATGCGATGAACACGTTTACGACTCTACCAGAACGAAATACGCAACGACAAAGGCAGAACCACGTGCTGATCGAGCTAGAATGTTCCAATACAGCCCCACAAAGAACTCATTATCGCTCCGAATTTCCGAATCTACTTTATTCTCCACTTCCTGGTTTATTGCATTCCGCCTGGTAACAACAGTACAACAAACCCCAAGCCCCAAGCCCCAAGTATAGCACCAACATCGTACCACCATTTGCTGGTCGAGAAGCAGGCACGCGACAAACAGAGGCGCATCTCGACGGTTGTCTCGGCTGATTATGCTCGGCATCTAATCATCCTAGCGCATTAGTTCTTCTACTCTTCGCTCCTAATCACCACACTCACCACGGTGCGTTACTTGATAATCCCGTGCCGCCGGACAATCGGTTGGTAATTTTCACTCATAATCATTTGATACGATGTCCTGACCTTAAGGCAAAGGTCCATCGCAGAGTTGCAATTGTACTACTCTACCTTACTAACTCACAAAACTGAAACACACTGACACACACACACAAACACAAACTTAAGTACACATCTGACACCTAGGGACGCCTCTTTCTATGATAGCCTGCTTCGAGCGTTACCGGCGGCTGCCAGGAGCGTCACCAGAAAGACACTAGCCAGCGATTGAAGACGGCTAGTACCGCTGGTCGTGGTTTCCGTTGCGATCGTAGTAACCGTCGTATCTAGTACCGTCGTATCAGGCACCGTCGTATCGGGCACCGTCGAATCGGTCGCTGTAACCGATTCGGTCGATACTTCCGTCGTTACGCTTTCCGTTTCGGTGGTAGCTGTCGTAGATTCGGGGGTGCTGCTTTCAGTTGTAGTAACGGGGGCAGCAGTCGTAGTAGTTACTGTTATTTCGACTGTAGTACTCTCCGTTGTTGCCGCAGCCGTTGTCGTAGTAGTTTGTGCGATCGATGCAGTAGTACTTTCAGCTGTTGTTGTTCCTGTAGTACTCTCAGCCGTCTCAGTCTCAGTCTCAGTAGTAGCCTCAGTCGTCGTAATAGGAGGCTCTGGGGTATCTTCCTTTGGCAACTCTGCGGATTAGATCAGACAAAACGATCACACTATAGATGTAGAGCTAATCAACGATCCACGAAGAGCATTGCTCAATTAGCTGAAGCTAGAGGCACCTACGATTTAAATTCGGCTCGTTCAAATCGATCGCAGACAAACCCGTTCCATTGGCCGCGGATCGCGTTAATTGTTCAGCGCTTATTATCAAAGGATTCCTAATTCAGATATAAAAGACACAGATCAGTGAGGGTGAGGAAACGCAATGGTGCAAACGATGCTCTGCTCTGAGCCACGACGCCACTTGGCACTCTAACCCAGCAACACAGCTACGCGATCGTACCTAGTGGTCTCCACCGGTCCAGCTGTGGCCATAGTCACGAGAGCCACCGCCATAAACCACAACACTCCTAGCCGTGCCATCGCGATCCAAACTGATATTCCAAAAGCAAAACACCGTGTGTGTGTGTGTGTGCGTGTTCTGTGACACTCTACTGCTCACTGCACTGCTCACTCCCAACCACTAATCGGATCAGATCGGACCAACCTCACACCTGCCTCGACGAACGCGAACTGTGAATTGGTCCCGGCCGGTCGCAGCCTTTATGAGAAAAACCTATCGGCCGGTCGTCTATAGTCTTCTTTTTCCCCTTTGCGCACCGACCATTGGCACGATATGACGCGCAGGGCTTGTGTGTGTCTGTGTATGTATGTTTGTGTGTCTGCCGGTGTGCACAAAGGCCCCCACAAACGTGAGATAAGTAAGTCTACCACTAGTACCCGTTGTGCCCTGGATACGAGCAGAGCTGATGGATGAGAAGGCGAATGAGAACGCACGCACGCACTCCGCCCGCATCCCAAAAAAGGGAACTGGAACCGAATGGTGCATCCTGCAGCATTCTTATCGTGCGACCTGAGACATCGGTGCACCGCGCGTATCGATCGCGAAGGTCACCAACGGTACACGGTGCGCCACTCTCATTAGAAGGCCCTCCATGGTCACGGTCACCTGCACATGTGTTGTGTGTGTGTGTTGTTCCGCAACGCATCTCGCGGCTCGGTGCGACTCTGCCCTTCAGCAGTGCCGTATACCCCTTTAACCGATCGATCGATCGATCGAATGTAAGGAGGGGGGGAGGGGGGGGGCAACACCGACCGGGGAACTGATAAAAAATGTAAACTCCAGCCGCCCAAGTTCCCATACCATGCCATGACACTTCGTCCTTCTTCAGGTATATCGACAAAGCGATATACCCCCCTTATATCTGCTGATGGCTAGGCTAATTGGCCATCGCGGTGGCCCCAGACACCACTACGGCGGTGAATCACTCCCGGACTTCCGCCCAGTGACCCAGTGGGATGCGTGTCAGATTTTTGCACTTCGGGAAGCGCTTATCAGGCGACCCGTCGACGGGCAATCACAATGCAATACATATCAAACCGTTATTGTCAAAGTAGCTGAGAATGTAGAGCAGATGCAGCGGACGACATCAAACGGTCTGCTAAGTTAGCTGTTAGTAATTGGTATCATAATTAAAAAGTTATCAAGTTCAAGTCACTCCATTTTATGTGCAGATGACAATTTGATTCCGGAACCTCGCCACCAAAAAACGCGTTGGTCCCATTTCTTTATTGGGCTCTTCATTGGCGATATAAAACATTTAGGGATTCTATCATTTCTTCTACACCGAACAGGAAATTTACACAAAAGATAAAGCGTATCGCAAGCGATAACGACAGTTCCGGTTTTGCCAACTAATCCGGCACTGGAGTCTATTTAAAGTAGTCGTTTGAATCATTGCACCAATTCTATAGTAGCCTGGGAATATTGGTCGAAAAAAAGTCGTCGATTTGGCAACTGAAGTCTAATGACATTAAATATAAAAAAGGTAAGATTAGTAGGCCTAAACCATAAACCATGTGACAGTAGAGAATAATTTATCAAAAAGAGGGTCATAAGTTCAACAGAGAACGCATCTACTACCTTTGGTTTGCTGAATTTCAACTGGAATTTAGATCAAAATAAACGAGAAACGCCTATGAAGAGAAAATGCTATCTACCATTTCCATGCAACACAATCAAAAGAATTCATTGAATTCTATAGCAGTTACGGAAAATATTACTTACTCTAAACCAAACTCTCAGTCTCTCCATAGTTCTTGCTAGCGTTTCTTGCAACAACGAAAGCCTTATATCGCACAGCTTTTAACGCGCTTGTGGACCAACATACTATGCTTGAGTTACAAGCTGTTGGAATTTTCTTGTTCTCCATTAAAGCACCCCCGAAACCGTATCGCTCTTATCAGCTGTTTACCGAGCGGCGCTGCACCAAAAACAACTCTCAACTGTCTTTGCTTCGTTTAATTGAAAAAAAACGCTGCTCGCAGAACCTGAAATACGCACTTCAGTGTGCGAGCATTCAGCATAGGATCAGATGTAATCGAGTGACAAACATCAAACGGGATTGTTCGTCACTAAAAAGGCAGCGCGCAGGTCAATTATCAACGCAATGACTAGACGGAAGTTCAACCATCGCGCTTCCATCGATCGTGACCATGAAAGTGTAGCAAATTTGGTGCCCATCAGCGGCACAGGTCATCACAGTTCACGCTTATCGGGCACCACACAGCACGGCTAAGCGATCCGGCAGTGACGCGTTGCACAGCGCGTTACGTCGTCAATCACCGCTAGGGCGACGGAATCGGATCGAATACTCAGATCGTCGCTCAGCCTCACAGCCTCGTTCAGGTCGTTAGAACACTCAATTGCACCACGCTACCGGTGAGTCTCTGAGTCCAGCATCCGGCGCTGTTCTCTACTCTCGAACGAGAGCGAGCGAGTATCTCCCACTAGCTCATCAGTGCGTCACTAATACCATCAACTACGGCGTTCACTGTAAGGGAACCGGCACTAGTCTAGTATAAAACCGGCGCGTTCTAGTCGCATAAGCAGCAAAGAATCAAGTTCGTTCGCCCAGCGCTGCTACGATCGGCAGCATCAGTAGCAGATCATCAGATCACTGTGGCTGTGCTACGAGTGTGCGCGCGTAACGACGCCAGCGCAGCGTAGCCCATTTGGAGTAACAAGCGCGGCAGTCAAACAATTCAGCGAGTCTTGCGTTTTTACCAAGAGTGCATCCACTTCGCAAATCGTACTTTGCTACCTCCCCTACGTTACTGGAGAGTGTGTATCACGACCAGCGTAGCGGTCAAACGAAAACCCCCAAAACAAAATGACGATCAACGAGAGGACATCGCTGCTGCCGAAGGACTACCAGAAGAACTACATCATACCGATGCCGCAGGACGACGAGAACAATAATGTCAGCGATAGCAACAATAACAGCAACAGCATGGACAATGACGTACTCCGAGAGTAGTAAGTATTGTTCTCCTATAGCTAAACACAGGCGATGGTGTAACACCAGAGGTACACGAATACGCGTGCGGTACACCATCGCTGCGATGATATCGAGATCCGATATCTGCCTTTTTTTCGAGGTTGTTAAACATTAAGTGAAGTGATGTCAAGCGGCACCGCACCGTTATCACAGAGCTGATAAGCAAAATGGAGAGAAACACCATTTTTGTGCAGCCATTCAGCATTTCGGCGTCACGTATTTGGTTCGCTAAAGCCTCCTCAGGGTTAATATCCTGTTCGATGTGATGATATTTGATTTCTGTGATGGGGAGGGGGGGGGGGGGTAGCCCCACCACTCACCAGGCTTTTCGTTTCGTTCTTTCTCGTGCCCGTGTATCGTGTGTTACGGAGCTCATAGCCAAGAGCGGTAGCTGTAAACCAACAAATCTAATCCCTTTGATATCGAGCGAGCAAATCGGCCATAAATTATACGATACAAGCAGCTCGCGGCTGAGATTGCGATAACACGAAGCGCGATCGGCCTGTTGCGCGGGATTGCAGTGGCGCATTGCACTGCGTTGCTGTCACTTGGGTGTTGGGGAACGGATCTTGATTCAAGCGGTTCATGAAAAGAGAAAATAGGAAGAAGAAGAGTCTCAAAGGAAGGCCTTATGGAAGGCCAACAGATGCAGATACTAATACGATCTTTCTCTCTTCGTCTCTCTTTCTCCCACAGTGACAGCTTCGCCTTGACGAAAGCTGAGCTGAACAAATACATTGACGATCCGTGGTGGGTCCGGATGCGGTACGGATGTTTCGTCACCTGCTGGATCGTGTGCCTGGTGGCGCTTGCCATTTCCCTCTACATAGCGGGCGATGCGGTCCAGCACGGCTATTGCATTACACGCGAGACGGTCACGAACGCTAGTACTACGCCCGTCGCAGCAGTCAACATATTGCCGGTCAGCAGCAGCACTGGCGCCGGTGCGGGCGGTGATCAACCATCGTCTTCCATCGTCTTTGCGCTGCTCAGCGGACAGCAGGTTGCCTGAGTGCGTTACGCAAAGGGCGCAAAAGGATTCTAAACACATTTTGCCGCATTTTATTGCTGTGATCGGCGTGACTCAGTCTCGCCGCGACACTCTATTTATTATCAATCACCGATAATTTGTAAATAGTAGTTTTCTTATCGCACACGCTCTACGCTCTAAGGCGAGAGGAAAGGGCAGTTACCGGTACGGGAACCGGCCAGCCAAGATCAGATGGAAATGATGCAATACTCGAATGCAAGCACGTCATGGTGCCTGATCATCACCGAGCCGCTTGTGGGCCCGGGCGAACTCCCTCAGCAATGACATTGACACCGCGTAATCAAATCGCGTGAAAAGGAACCCCACGCCGCCGCGTACATCGTCACGGCACATTGTTTGACATTCCACGAGGACACTCGATCATTCGATCGATCGAATGGACAGCCGACGCCGCGAGCTAGCGTGGGGATATTAGGAATAAAATAAAAGACAACATTGTTTATACAACACAACATAAACCAACTCGTGTTGAGCAAATCTATTCCAGATTCAAGGATTTGGTCGATCAATTATCATTATGTCGTAGAATGGTGAAGGTTAAACGCTCGTTTGACGTACCAACGGTAAGCCAAGTCGAACCAAGATTTAATGACAAAACAAAACATCGAACAAAAGTCCGGAAATCTTCCACCGACCAACGTTCCCGTCGGTAATCAGTCCGGGAGCGCCCCTGGGAGACGCCTTTCGGTAGAATTCCATCGCCGACGCTCGTCGTCATCAAGAATCGATTCCGTTCCGACGGAAGGCGCAAATCTTCCGTAACCGCGACCGAAGGTCAAGGTTCTACGGATGGGCATTCCTCGCGGCTGTTGCGCACAACGGAAACACCATCGGGCTAGTCCCCATCCAGCCAGCGTAATTGTCGGCTCGACGTTATCAACGTCACACGTCAGCCACGGTAAAGCCGGTCTTTCGTCGTTTCCTGGTCTTTCGCCGCGCAGAAGCTTCCGATGATGCGCAATGCGTTGTGCCGCGACCGTTGATGCGAGATAGTGCGCGTCGTCGAGTGCATCTCGTTCCACGAGCGAAGATCTTATTAATGATGTAACATTTGTTTGTGCTTTAATCAGACAGAGTCGCGATCGTGCTAATGGAAGGACGATCGACTTTGTCCGGCTGGCATGCGGGAAATCCTTCCAGCGAATTCCGTCAACATTGCGGTGGAATAACAAAGGAATCGCGAAGAAAGGCAATGATAGGCGAAGAGAGGGTGAGTCATTGTAAACAAACGGGATGTTCGAAGGTGAAAGTTCTATGGACTTTTGGAAGCTAATGTAAGACATTGTAAGAAATTGAATAACAAATATTATATGATGGTGTATAACACTATTTAATAAGTGTTTAAACATCGCCAATTGTTATCAGAAAGAATAGCGATTTGAAAGTCGTAGTAGGCCAATAGATTGCATTCAGATACACTCAGATCTAGTATGCCTGAATCTAGTTAACTTAGATAGGATTGTGTTTTTTTAAAACATTATGTAAAGGCGAAAATTAAAGTAAAAAGTAAAATTAATTTAAAAAGTTAACTTATAACATGGTAGAAAGAATCACAATTCCCAAAGGTTTCGTTCATTGCAAATAAAAATCTAAAATACAAAATTGATTAAGAAATTGATTTTAACATACATAAGAACGGGCGAGTCGTATGTATACCTAAACAAAAGGTTGAAAAACGCTAACAGGATAAATAGCGAGTTTTATGCTAATGAAAGTGTTCTTATATCTTTTATCTGCTCACCGAACAAGAAATATTAAAATTAAAAAATTTAAAAAACAGTTTTTCAAACATCGAAAATTTATTTCACCTACCCTTGGAACCGTTCGATTCACCCTCGCCATCCCCAACAACGATCCAGAGAGTATTAATTAAACACTTCCCACCGCACAGAATCTCTAGCAAATGACGATACGAAAGATGTCCAGTGCGGAGAACAAACGACGACGCTCGAGTATCCTGTATTCCTGTTACACTTGGAAAAACCCATACAGCCGCAGAATCCCCCAGCTCAGCTGGCTCATCATGAAGTGGGGGGGGGGCGTCCCACTCACTCCGCAGCACAAAAACCAAAACCGCCCGACCGTCCGTCGACCTCAAACAGCAACCTACTCGCTGAATCGCTTTTGCCAAACCAAAAACCCAACACATAAAACGTAGCAAGCGTTGTAGCTCAGATCCCGTTTCTAGCAGGCCAATAGCCTCGTGGATCCCCTCCCTAACGAAGGTCCTTCACAACGGGGAAAAGGGTGCTATAGTGCTTGGCACTAATTAAAAGCCTGAGGCCCGAAAACCGGGTTTTAACCGTTCACCGAGGATACAGTGAACGGCGCAAGCAGCGTTTTCACTCATTAAGCCCGTGTTTCAACCGGTCCCCAGACATGGCCAGTAGGTAGCGTAAACCATCCCCATCTTCCTCGTTCCACCCACCGCCCCCCCCCACCCCCCCCCCTCGATTCCCCCTCGCCACCCCTAGCACATCCGGTCGACACGTGCGCCTAGATAACACCGGAGCACGAAGGAGGCGAAGGAGCAGGGACGAACCGAACGCACACAGACTTAGAGAACGACCAAGCGTTTAATTACTCGCCACCACCCCCATCCCTCGTACGGTCCAACATGGCAGCAACCATGCGCGTCTTCAGGAAGGACAAATGATGAGAAATCCCTCTCGCTGTGCGAGTCACGTTCCGCATTCGTTCGGCGAAGTTCATTCGTTTGTAGTCGACGACGACGGCAACGGCGGCGACCGTTTGCTGGAATGGTTCTGGAGCTGACGGCGATGGTCAGCAGTCGTCCTGTCAGTGCAGTACAACGCCCAACAAACGAGGGAAAGACAAGGAGGTTAATCGACGATAGCGTACCGAGGGACTTGCTACGATTGCTTCTCTCTATGAATTAGGATGTGTGTGGAGTGGGGGTGGGGGGCAGTATCAGGTCCGCCGTTCTCAGTTCGTAGCTTCAAAAGCCGTAGTCGAAATGGATCTGAGTTTCGTATTGCCGTAGGAAGGATACTCACTATTCCTATGGAAATATTTGAGGATATCGTTATCCAATTCGAAATTGTTATTCTTTCTTTAAAAAGAAATTACTAAACATTTAACACTAAAGAAGATTTATGAAGAACACATCATAATGATCATTTATATAGACCTAATTGTAAATTGGTCTATCGTAACGAATTTCTAAACGAAACAGAAACAAAGCGTCGACGGCAATGGTGTGATTACCGTCCTTATAACGTACAACATCCCCGTCTGCCCGTCGTTCAAAATAATTAATAGCCAACACACGACAGGACGCGTCCCCTGCGGCACATAAACGTCCGGTGTTCCGGCCCCTTTACCAAAGGTGCGACCATTAGTGTCGCCGAGCAGCACTAGGTACAGGGCGGCCGTTCTTCGTGAGCGGCGATAAATTTTCTTCGCTCACTGGCGCTGTCACAGTACCGGGCGAGCATGCGTCACAACAGTACCGGCCGCATCCCGATCACCCGTTTTTTCTTTGGTGCGTAGGAACGAGATGGCATCACCGGGTCTCGGGTGTCGCGTATGTACTGTACACCAGTGTACATATGCTACCGCGTCGCGCACTGTTACGCGTGCTGTTTGTTCTTTGTGTGTGCCGTGCGGTGCGATAAGAACTGCACTATACAAGGGTGTGCTCGCTCTACCCCCTGCTATATATACACACACACACACACACCTAGCCACGCATACCAGCGCGAGGACACGAGTGATACGAGACGGTTTGGTTGTATGTATTTATTGTGGGGACCGATTTCCGACCGTGTACCTCCGGCAAGTGGTGGGCGCCTGGTTGAATCCAAGGTAGGGGAGTGAAATGTTTGTCGCCCAACAGGGAGCTGCTTCTTTTTCTTCCTCCTCCTCCTCCTCCTCCTCCTACGATGCAGGTATTATTGAGCTGGGTATGCGGCGATGCATTGGGAAAATGACGTTTTATTGCCAAATGCAAGAGCATTCCCAGCATCACGAACACGACAGGTGGAGGAAAAGGAACGAGTCAACCGACGGTCGGTACTGCTCATGCGCCATGCCGAGAATAGGGAATCTCGGTCCAGGACGGACATGAGATGGTGGACGTTTTTTTACTGATAACTTGCAAAGGGAATTAAATTATTGAAAAATTTAACTAGTATTTTCATTAATTTTTTATCATGAGTTTTTTTTCATTTTTAACATTTAAAACAAATTTCCCACGAACAGCTAATCCAAATACCAATATTCGCAAGGATTCCTTCGATGTTTACGGCGCAAAAATTCATGTCGTATCCTGACAAAAGTGTTTCCTTTGATAATTTTATCCTCCAGGTAATAAATGCGCTGATTTTTCAACAAACAAATTTATCTACTTTCGAAAACCCCATTTATACAATTCAATCACAACCAAACGACACCATGGGAAGCCTCAGCACCAGCAAGGACTCTTGGCTGGCCAGGATAACGAGTGGCTGATCCGTGGCCTTGCTCCCGTTCGGGAGCGTTGCGTCCTGCTCGGTATTGCTGCGTTCCTGTTACCCGACGACAAAACGACGGCATTCGGAAGCATCTTGAAAATTTCCCGGCTGCCAATAATGCAATTATGCACACCAAACGAAATAAATAAATCATCCCAATAACCAACAATCGTCTCATTAGCCGCCGAGTGGCCGCACCGTTTTCTTCTTTCCAGCATCCAAGATGCACAGCCACCATCTCAAGGCCTACTGCGCGCCTCCATCGCGCGTCACCGCGTCGCTGCGGCGATGCGTTGTGCACACTGGTGCGTGTGCGATGCATCGGCATTCAATACTCTCCAGGAGGGGGGCCAGTCCTCCCCTCCTCCCTCCTGTTACCTCCCGTGTGTGGTCGTAAGAAAGCGCGCGAAGATTTCGGCGAAGCAGCAACAAACAGCACCGCATGCGAGCCGGTAAGTAGATGCACCTTGGTATCGACTTGGGAGTCTGCAACCGAACAGCACCGAAGCGATGGAGAGATTTGGGGGGGTGACTGTAAACACCATTCAGGAAACAGGTAGCTGAGGGGAGGGGGGCGGTCTGATGTCGTTACACCAGTATGACAATTATGTGCATTGTCGCGCGATTCATCGGGACACACAGTAGCACACGATTGCCGGGACCAATGCGAGGAATGCAAGGACATTCCAGGGGTGACACAGCGACAGATATACCACACGTGGACGCAGATACAAACCCACCCACGAGCCCGGGGGGGGAAGTGAGCGGTAAAATGAATTCCAAACAATCAATTATACAACGACATGATCATCCGGAAAACAGCCACCAGTCGCCGGGCGGCCATTTTTGGCGGGAACATACAATACCCGTGAACACGTGGCCACGCGAGAATCGGTTCGAATAATCGCCGAATCGGTTCGGGCCGGGGTTTCTCCCTCCCCGTGGTCGGACGGGTCCCGGCCGGGTACGAATCAATAATAAATGGCCAGGAATAAAACAAATTAATTAGCGTTCGGTTCGGGCGGTGCGCGCTTCGTTACCGTCCCGTCCAAAATTGCATTTGCGCTTAACACATTCGGTAATGCAAACGAGAGGAAGCGAGCGAACGTAAACATACCGGACGTCGATACCATACCGGACGTCGAGCGAGAGAAAGAGAGAGACTCACTCATTTGCATCAAAATGGCATATTGGTGCCGGATCGGATGTGTTTACTTGGGACGTTCGCCTCCAGCAAGTGGTAGTCGAATTTTCTTTGGCTTTTCAAATGGAGAAAACTTATAGGGTTCATCAAATATGCAGCTTAAATATGTTTTTCGAGAATTACATCGACATCGTGATAGTAAGTAACTGCACTCTCCATCAAAGGGTCGCATCGATCCATATTATCATTTTAATCATGTTCTTATAGCTAAACTAATTATTACAGCCATATGCTATATAATTGCAGCAAAATAGGCAAGCTCTTCCTATATATTTTTCTGTTTTTCAGTGTAACTGTAATAAGCAGTTTGACTATGATAAAGTGCGAGAGTGGTGTTATTTCAATAGTACGGTTACTGTCTAATGAATGAGGCAGTAACCTGAGGTTAAAAAGTAGCGTAACGTAGTCAAACATGAATATCTCATTAGCTGAAAGAGCACAGGTATGTGAAATTTAAAAAAGGTACGCTTGTCACCATTTATGCCTCGCAATCGATTCTGCTACTGTTTCATTAAATCTGCTGCAATTTCAAATGGTATGCCACACGCTCTCTTGATACACTTCTGACCTACTAATGCTTTAGTATCTAGAAAACAAGTAGAGTATTTTTCGGATAACCATAACACACATTATACTCGAAGTATTACATCATCCACCATTTATCGAACATCGCAGTACCGGACTGCATGAATGTATCTATTCCGCGAGGACTTCCACATCAAACTCGAAACAGGTAACGGTTCGATCCTGTTCATCCAACACGCTCACCTCTTGTGCAAAGGTGACCAGGGGAAGGATGCGCATTGTCCAGCTCAGTGTGCTTATGATGCTTTGACCGGCACTGATAGGACACGAGGAGCCGTTCAGCCAGTCGCACGCGTTAACACGTTCCGGCGGAAGCTCTCCAGGCCCAATGACACCGAGCGATGTCGCCACTTTTTCGTACCGTAGCGTCTGTGAGCTAAATGCTGCTCACATTGAGTTTGTCCGTTGGTGCAGGGTCTCGTTTGTAGTCCTTCCGCTAGACTAGCAGACAGCAGAAAGCCTACGAGCAGGATTGACGAATCGTAGCATCTTGAAAGAATAAATATCATTAGCTTTGCTTTCCTGTCAGATTTACACTGGAGTGTTCACACTGTGCTTGGCTGCCATTGGTGTTAGATGTTGGCTTATATATCGATGCACTATTGAATATCTAATCTTATCCGAAGCAATGGCAGGGACCCGGTATCGGATATTATCAGTTTAATGGTACGATGTAGTTATCGCGCTTCGCACATACTTGCATCTCACGCAAAACAAAACTTTTTTTATCTTTTATTTTAATGGAGCTAAAACTAGATGCTTAGAAAGCTCTAGAAGCACTCCCCCACCCGAATTAAATCAATTAACCCTTCATACAACAGCTTCTTCGCACGAACGATGCACTAAGGCCTATTGCCAGACAATCAATCAAAAACAATGTTTGTGGAATGCTTTCATTTTCATAACATGCTTGCTGCACAATCTATTCCGTTGCGATTAGTTAAGCGGAGCATCATGTCCAATTGCTCAAGGACAAAAGATAACCGCCACGGTCTTCTGCCCAGTAGCTACAATACAAGCAAACGCAATTATTTTGAAGAACTGGAAAAATATAAGTCGAGCAAATTATTAATCCGAAAATATTCACATTTTTAAAACATCTGGACAAATACTTTAAAAACTTTAAAGGCATTCTGATCGAATGAAATTTTGTTTACTAAGATATAAGTCTCTTATATAGATTAAAAGGGTTTAATAGGTTATCATATCATCAAACAAACGGAATCTGATGATTCTTTAGAATTAAAATAATAATAAAAAAAAAGAGTCAAAAATTGCAACCAACGAGGAATTTGGATGATTCACAAAAATTATAGTAAAATATTTAAACAAACTTTATTTCATCCACACGCATTCAACCATTCCTCGTTTTCTCATTTCCACCTGCCGTTCATTGTGTGAACGACTTTCCTCCCGATTCCAACGACACCAACAGCACCGCCCATCCGAACGCGTCTGATTTATGTACGGAGGTCATCATCCCAATCGAAAATCGCGCCATCGTGGTTTGGGCCCAAAATTGAAACCGACACAATGTGCATTCATTAGCGCGCATGTTTGCTGCTCACTTGCCCGCATGCATGCATGCATCCTGCCGAACCTCCCAACCAAACAGGAGCAACAGGGGAGACACATAAACACACACAAACACACATCCACACACACATGTGCGTACAGTTCCTGTAGCTGTGTGTCCGCTTCCAAAAAATCGAACGGAGAAGGAGCAGCAGCCGGCACTAATTAATATCATATGTATCACATAACAAGGCCCCTTGCCCCTTCGCCATCCTACCCTACCTCGGCGGCACGATGGCAGTTGCTGCCGGAAAAGCGATAAACAGCATCACCAACTGGCCGACCGAGCGACCGAGCGAGCGAACGAGCGCGAAATCACATATTCCGAGCGATTCCTCCTGGCGAACATCGGTGCCGGTGAATCGACGAAATTAATGAGTCGCTTTTGCTGGTCGCGCTGCCACTTTCGCTGTGGCCAAACGACCACCTTATCATTGTCACCCGCCCCCCTTAACGGCGTAATTATTTAATTAGCATAATCTTAATGCCATCCCGAATACAGCGCTCGAATCGCGTCTTGCACGAATTCGAACACGATGGGAAGGGGGAGACCGACCGATGGAGGCGCCCAATTTTTTACGTTGACAACCGTGCGCTCCATGACTGGGGCGCTAGGGGCGATGACCGCAGGAGACACTTAAATTCGTTTTTTATTTTGTTTCGGCGGCGAATCGAATATTATTTTTAAAACTGGATGAATTATTTGTTTTTTACTTGACTGTTGACGCACACTTTAGCGACCGTCAGCGGTGGTGCATCTTAATGGCCTTAACCCGGAGAGGTGTGTCTTCCGATCGAGACAAAGCATCAGGAGCGCAGGAACGTTCACCGGTAGCCAGCCTGGATGGCCGGGAGCAGCATATGCAGCGAGCAATCCGAGGCTGCTACAGAATGCATCAAGCATCCACCCGGCACCAGCGGCTGGCTGCAGATTTGTTCCCGGAATTCTGTTGCCCAGAATTCTGTTTGCGCCCCCAGGATCCGCTTGACCGCGGTACCAATACCAGGCTCGTAGAACCGAAACGGTGCACTGCTTGAGCTTGCATGGTCGGATGCAGTTTGGGGGAAGTGGGCTGGCTGGGCTGCACCATGTGCAATCGCCCACTATATGCCCTTCGGCTGTACCATGTCTGTGCGTGTATGGGTGGGCGAGCCTGTGTGGAAAACGGTGGGTACGCCACCAAGCCTCCCTACGGTTACCAGAGCTGCACGCCGGCTAGCTGGTAGCACCCGGTGTTTACGAACTGCATCCGAGCGCAGATTACCGAGCCAGACTGCAATCAACCGGCACATGCACACACACGCGCACACACGCACACACACGGCGGCGAACAAGCAACAGCACGTGGTGGCAAGGCATGCGCTTATCGGTGTGCCGCGAGACCGCGAAAGTGCATTCGCCGGTGCATCATCACACCGATGGTTTGTGCAGCTAGCTGAATTGGCGAGCATTTATTTGTTTTGTTTAGCGTGCCACCTTCGGAAAGGAGGCCTTTTACCGCGTGAAATCTGTGGCACTATAGGAGAACGTAGGCTATGGCCAAAACCATCTACCTTTTTACGCTTTTAAATCAGTGTGATTGGAAATGTGAGAAATTTAACAACGTCTGTGCATCGGGACATATTTTTATCCAGCCATTTTCTTCTACTTTCATGCTACATGCTCGCATGTATGTTTTACGCATGTTTCAGATTAAATTGCTCAATTTAGTAAAACATTTTCAACGTCCAAAGTGGCTCAGTAGTAGATCTCATTGTCGCATGAACCAAGAGAGGAAATAATGCATTCAAACATCAAAGTAAGCATATCACTGAAAATGCGACGCCTCCTAGATCAAACAAAATGTTTGTCAATCAGCAAACGGTGCGTAAAACCTCTGTAGGTAAAATTGGTATGCATTTGGGCGGCATTGTTTGTGTGTAAGCTGCTGGCTGATAAACTGAGCACGCGCCCTAAATCAATCATTACTCCTCCAAATCTAGCTTAATCAGCGCGATATCTTTGCAATCTTATCACCTAGATGGATTTGGGCCGTTGACGTCTTTCCTGGGGGGGTCCTTCCAGTCTGGGTACGTTTAGTAGGTGAAACTGCAAACAAATCAAGAAAAGTATGGGAAGCAGACTGCCACTGTACGCTGCGATACGGTACGAGGTTAGCAATTCCAAGTCATGATGATCGAGATTTCTGGAGGAGGAATGAAAAGCGTCCTATATATGATATTGTGCTCTTGTTTATAATACAACAGTTGAACTGTAGCCATCTTTACTCATCTATCACTAGCAGCTATCTTAGACAAACAAAGGTTCGACAATCATATTAACTCCAAAAGCAGTCTCATTAGTATTGTTTCTTGTCCCACGTCGCCAACAACCACTGATGGTGCGCTGTGATACTTGCTTACGCGTACGCTCTCAAATCAGCCAGCAGCTCGTTGTACAGCAGTGGCCGCACATTGATGGCCCACACGAAGTCGAGATGATTGAAGGAAGGCAGTGGCACCAGGTAGCGCTTCACTACATTCGGCAGTTCACGGTACAGTAGCTCCACGTCGCCCGGGGCAGCCATCCAATCGTTGGTACTGTGATAGAACAGTGTCGGTGCCTGCACGTTGGCCAGATTGTACACGGGCGGTGTGAGCTGCCCATACCGGATCATGTTCATTGGACCGTGATCGTACTGCCGGAAAATACGCGAACGGATTGTCTGCGCGTGGTGCAGCATCTGCATCGCCGAAGCACCGGCTGGCGAGTGGGCATGGATGACGGGCAGCATAGTCTGCGACCAGGAGCGGAAATCGGATTAGACGGTGTCCTAACGGCCACTTCTCACCGCCCACCTAACTTACCGAGTTGACTTCCTGAGTATTGAAGCCTGCGATCAAGAACGTGTTGATGGAGCACATGGCCTGGAACGGAGCACCGTCGTGGCAGTTGTTAAGTCCACCCTGAATATTCATTTCATCGGTCGGTTCGAACCACCAGGTACCCATCATCTGTAGCATCAGATCGGTCGTGTACAGGAACGTGGCCAGGAAGATAACGTACGGGCTGCGCGTGTTATGCATATAAGCGGCCGGTGCCAACGCGTGCATACTCTTGATGCGCCGGTTGTAGTACGGGTGCTGTGACATCATCACCCAGTACGCGGTCGTACCCTGCGAGTGGCCAACATACTGTAGCGACTGCTGGCCCGTACGCACCAGAATGTAGTCGATCACGTTCGGTATGTCGATGCTGCCTACTTCGTGCCACGAAAAGTCCCAAAACTGTTGCGTGACGTTGCTACGGAAGCGATGGCGGTTCGAATACCGGTTGCCACGGGCATTACCCATCCACACATCGAAACCAGCGTCGGCCAGCATGTACACCAAGCTCGTATCCGGGCCCATCAGTATGTAATCGGCGGAGGAGCTAAGCATACCGTGCTGTAGCAGCACGACCGGTTTCCCTGGCGCAGGTGGTGACAAGGGACTGCCCGGGCATCGGTGTACTCCCAGCAGATACCCGTCGTCCGTCTCCACGATGTGCTCCTCAGCTGGGTAACCATATTTACGCAGCAGTCCAATCTGCAAGCAACCAACAACGTCAAGGGCAATCCGTTAATTCCAGAACGGCAGAGTGGCGACCGCTCCTTGCTTGACTCACCGCATCTAGGAACGCATCCTCAACAATATCCGGATGAATCTGGCACTCTCCACCGATTGCTGCCAACAGCAGCACGGCCACCACACTAACCACTGTACATCCGATCACTCTCATACTGCAACGATGGCAAGCACTATTATAAGCCTTGACCCAGGTCTACTACCCGTTTTATATACGGTCCGGAACTGGACTGATACATGGTCATTAGACCACACTACTACAACGCCGTACACCCTTATCGCCGTATCCCACCGTCACCGGTTACAGGATAATGGTCAGCGGTTTTGGGACACACCCGATCAGCCTCTTATCGAAGGGTAATTAACGCATTAGGGCTACTGGGCGGGCGGGTGATAAACGCATTTTTTGCTAGCGTAAATACCAGCTAGCTAGCCGGACGAAACGGATTGAGACAGACGGGTAAAGATAGCGCATAATCAATCGGATCCCCACGGGCGCGATGCCGGGGGTGCCTCACCCCCCACAGTGTGACCACCCATCGGCACCGATAAAACAGCCAAATAGGGATCACTCGACACACGACAGATAGATGCGCCGACGGATTAGCCGGATTCGGAAGAAGGGCTTACTTGCTGATTGCGTTTCAAAAGGACACGAGAAAAATGAGACATGGAAAATTCCTTATTTGATGGTTTTTTTATTATAAAAAGCAATGTTACATTAGTTCAATTTCGTTTTTTTTTTTGTTGTTTTATTAAACATGCGTACATTTCGCTAATCTGTTACGTGCGGTTTCTTTTTTTGTTGTATTTCATTTGTTCCTTCAGTATTGAGCTTATCCGTATCATTTGCTTCACTTTTACAGCTCCATTACACAGTTACAGTAAGTGGCCTACTAGTATATTATACACGAAAGCGCATTCGTTCGACTGAACATTTCATATCGGCTAGCACTTTCATTTTAGTTGCCGCTCTGCGAATCCCACCTTATGCTCAACTTTATACAGCGTTTATTGTTATAATTAATACGTTATGTTTTTAGTGGGCTTTATTCTTTTCGTATCCTCGTTTATTTCTTTTTGCAAGAAACTCAACTAAAGCTTATTGTTTCTCCGGAGAGCGACCGACACAGCAGCGGCTCTACCGTTCCCTTGTGTGACATAGTTATCTAGACTTTTTTATAAATCATTTATTTACAGTAATTCTATCCCTTACTTCTTCCTGTCGATAGCTTACATTGCAAGGTAAGTCTAGTCTATTGCCGTCATGCACCGATACCATGCCGGCTTCAAAACCGTCGGGTCACTGTCGGTCATTCTCTAACGTTTCTGCTTATACTAATTGTTGAAACTGGTGAGTACTGGAGGGGGGCGATAGCAATAGTAAGATAGAGGATTGAAACCAAACCCCATAGTAGCCAAGGATAGAGTAAACACATGAAGGTGGGGAGTAGTAGAGGTGTTGCGTAAAAGAACGAAAAAAACACCAGACAAATTCCACCCGGCGGGTGGTAGGTTGCAGTTTTGGGTTTCATTTGTTTTTTTCCGCTTCTCGATTTCGTTCATTTTCATCAATCAGGTACAGATATCATGTTTTGTGTTTAAAATATTGTTTAGCTTTCATATGCATAGTGGTTTAAGTGTAGGATATTTACAAAAGGCATCGTCTCACCTCAACAGTAGTGGCACCGGCATACGGTAAACGCACAAAATCCGGGCACCTTTTCCCTATCGTGTCGTGGTACCAGAGCCTCATAAGTGTGCCACCCAACAGCCCTTGGCTGAGGTCACTGTGACAGTTATGTGTACTAAAATATATTTTATATTGAATTTCTTCCTACCGTACCTAGCAGGCTCGTGCATAATAACCCGATATTTGATCAACCTTCATTCCTCGGTTGCTACGAGCCAACGCTTGTCCATGTAATGCAAACGACAGAGTTCAATTTAGCAAACAAATTCGGACAATTCAGTGGCATAACAATTGCCACATAAGAAAAAAGAAACATTCATACCACGTGTGGTATCCATGAAAAGATGAGGAAATCTGAAATTATTGGTATTCTTTAATTGATGAAAAGATGCGATGAGTGACCGTGAATGTAACATAAATTCATAGAATTTATAGGAAACGTACCGTAAAAAAATCTACCTCCATAGCTTCACTGAATAACTCAAACAACTTTTGTGAAACTAAAATGCATGCCTAACATCTGTAAAGAGGTGTGTATGTGTGTGTGTTTGCGTGTGGATACAATAAATGTCATCTACCGGATGTATCCGCTGCTACCATGTCAACACCTTCTCTTCACGACCAAAAGAAGGACGCGGGCAGTGGAGCTTGTGCAGTAGCAGAGAACACCTGTTCCCTTGGAAAAAGCGATCGAGATTATGCGGAATATTCACTGGGAGCATTCAAACTAAACTGGAAAAAATACCGGGGGCGGGTAATCGATCAATCGGCTGTTACCTCTCTTCTGTCCACCGAAGCTCACAAACTTACGTATGCACCAGCCCGCGAATGTCGTTGCCAGTGTTCGGTGAGTGTAGAATCTGCTCGCTACAGATATCCGCCCCATTAAGGATTTCATCGCTGCAATTGTTGAGAAATTCGCCCAAAAAGTTCGCCGACTCGCCGTTCATGTTCATGTCGTCCAACACCCGCGTGAATAACACATCCTCAGCCTCCGCCCCATTATTCTCGAATGGAACGTGATTACCTACATGTTCAGTTTGATCTGCAATTGGTTGGAATTCCGAAATTATAGGAGACATAAACGCAAATACGACCTTCAATAACCGATACTTACCGGTACCATCGGTGAAAATCAGATCATTTAATGCATCCGGCAAATTGTTGAGCATAAAAGGGATGATCTCCTCTGTGAAAAATTCAACAAAACAGCGAGAACAATTCGTTAGAAGATAAGGAAAAAAAAAATTCAATCCATTCCTACCATTCACATCTTGTGCTCCCAATATTTCCGATTCCGACAAACCACCGACACCGGTGTCTTCTGAGCTAGCATAAGCAGAACTGTTTTCGCAGACTGACAACAGATCCTGACTGAGCGGTGTTTGCAGCATAGGCTGCTGCATCACCACCTGATTATGGTGGTGATGGTGTTGATGGTGTACTCTTCCAGTCCCCCCAATATCAACAGACGCATCATGCACGTATTGCAACTGTGGTTGCTGCTGATGCTGCTGATGCTGCTGCTGCTGCTGCTGCTGCTCTTGTTGCATCTGCTGCTGTAGTTCCTGGTGTTGCAACTCCTGCTGTTGCTGCATGTAATCGAGCAACAGTTGGTCTTCGGTCACCGTATGCTGTTGCCCAAACTGTTGGAAATCATGGTCCGAATGTAGCATCTGCTGCTCCTGATGCTGCTGCTGCTGGTGTATCTGATCCACCATATGGATTGTCGGATGAAGATGCTGATCATCGAATATCGACGTTTCAATGACGTTAGCATCGCCTATCGTGTGATTTGCTACGGTGCCAAGTGGAATGTGTCCGGCGGGATCGATACTGCTGGTATTATTGACCGCGTACTGATGGTTTTGCTGCTGGTGGAAGGCTGTCATTGGCTGAGTTGACTGTAACAGAGACTGTTGCTGCGGCTTAGACTGCTGCGGCTGTAGAGCATGCAAATCATTGACATAATTCAGCTTGACGCCGGATTGTTGTTGCTGCTGCTGCTGCTGCTGCTTCAACAACTGCCCATTAATCAGCAAACTTTGCTGCTGTTTCTGAATTGGTTTACGCTGTTGCGGTGGCTGCTGCTGTTGCTGCTGTTGTTGTTGGTTAGCTTGGATAGACTGCACATGGTGATGCTGGTGCTGGTTGCTGCCCACAAACTGCTTGTACTGCTGCTGATGCAACAGCATTTGCTGTTGCAGTGGAGTCAGCTTCTTCTTCTTAACCTTCGCCCGCTTCTGCGGTCGCACAACGACCGGAGGAGGTAAAGGTTTCGGTTTTTTGCGTGCCGCCACAGTCGTTGCCGTTACCATTGCCGTTGTCGACGCCGTTGACACCGGTTTTTGCTTCTGCTTCACCTCCTGGCTCATCTTGTCGTGATTGTCGTGCTTCCAGGCGTGCTCCTTGCACAGGATCAGCTCTTGGGTAACATCGAATACAGGCGCCCGACACTGGCTATTATCGGAGAACTTGGCTGTACATCGCTGGAATAGCCGCTGGCTGGCATTTTCCGTGATGTGATTATAGCAGTGTGTGGTCATCAGCAACGCTGCCTCGTTGCAACCGTCCGACATGCATTTCGGTTTTTCTCTGTTAATGGAATAATTAGCAAAGACATTAATACTGGAACAGGTTTAGTAATCAATAAGGAAAGCACAAAACGTCTTTGCCCTCACAACCTACCGTTCTTCGTTCAATGTTTGCTCCCGTTGAATTTCCAGCTTCTTCACCAGTGCACCCAGCGCTTTCAGGCGTCGTTTGGCAGCGGAAACGTTTCGCACGCGCAACCCATTGCGACACTGCAGCGCACGCCGCTGGAGATAGGCTTTCTTCAGCTCGAGTTGCTCATCCCTGGTCAGGGTACGGATTTCGAACTTCGGTTCTATCTTTTTCTCCTTGCTCGCCCGTCCACCGCCGCCATAGTGCGATGGACCAGCCCGTTGCAGCTGAGGTGTATTCAACGACCAGGAAGTCGTGGCATCCGGCACAACGACCGCTATCGACTCTTCATACCAGAACGAGAGCGTATTACGACTTTCATCGAAGAACTCGTCCTCATCTTCCGAATCGTCGTCCGGATCCTTCAAATCGAACATGTACGATCCCGGTGCATGCCATTCGCGTACCTGTGGGCGGCTGATTGGTACGGCAATGGCACCACCTCCAGCCACTCGGTGGCTTGAACCATATTTTAGCTTGGGTGGTTTCACATCCAGTTCGTCAACCTCCGCACATCCGACAGCCACTCCTCCTTCTTCCGTTTTCACTTTCGTAACACCAAACATAGGTAGCTTACCACCAGTGGACACCGATGGTTCCACGCTAGCCGAAGACGACACAACGACCCGTTCCAAACTGTCATTCGAGAACTTTTCCGAACTTCCGCTTGGCTGCGTGGCTCGCTGAGTGTACGCTCGTTTGCCTTTCGGTTGCTTGCCAGTGGATGCGGCGGTATTGTTCTTCTGGACGATGCTCGTAGACTTTTTCACCACCGTGTTGGTGGCACGACTCGTACCTTTGCCAGTCGTACTCGGTTGTACCGGCTGTGGCGACGGCGTTGCTTTCACCAGTACGGCTGTTGCTAGCTTAGGACTGGCAATTGTCGAAGATTTTGGCTCCGGAAGGGTTCCCACCTTCTCCCTGGACTGGACTGGACTGAACGAGGATAATGGTGTCTTCGTTTTAGCAGAACTCGTATTCATTGGTATAGTTTCCGCTGCTACCAGTAGCGACGCTGGAGCAGGAGATGCTGATGCCACTGTCGTTGTCCCTAAAGGTGTCGCCGCATTTGAAGGGGCGGGAATTTTAACGGGAACGACCACCGGTTCCGGTTTTATTAGCAAGCTTGTTTGACCAGCAGAGCGCACTGGCAATACTAGCTGGCCTCCGGAGGAATTTAGTAGCTGTTTGCCATTGCGATTACCAACTCCAGCGCTAACCGTCTTTATCAATAGCGATCCCGTTGAGGCTTGGGGCGATGAGTTGGTAAGTAATGACACCGGGACCGATTTTTGAACTATTTGCTTTGGTTGCTGCGGCTGTTGCAAGAGCAAAGTAGGCTGGCTCGGTATCTGAAGCGTTTTACGTTGTTTCGCCTGCAATTGAGGTGAACCCTGTGGTTGCTTTGCCTGCAACTGAGGCGATCCCTGCAGTTGCTGTGGTTGCGACAGCGTATGCTGAGACTGAATTTGGCCCTGTACCTTTACGGTGGACGGTGATTGTATCTTTGCATTCAACAGAAATTGCTGAGCTTGCTGTTGCTGTTGCTGTTGCTGTTGCTGTGGCTGCTGCTGTAACAGAGTCTGCGGTGGATTATTCTGAATAATCGATGCCTGGAGCGGTTTCGTAATAAAAGTTTGTTGTTTCTGCTGTTGCTGTTGTGGCGCCGGCTGCTGTTGCTTCTGCTGCTGTTGTTGTTGCTGTTGGTGCGCCTGAGGATGCAACTGTATATTAAGCCCTTGCTTCTGCGTAACGGAAGCACCCGATTCCACCGATTTGGTAAGTAGCGATTCCTGGGACGTCGCCAGCTTCACCGGTGCCGGTATGATTTTCTGATGCAGAATCTGAATCGTTGGCTTCTGCTGCTTAGCGGGTCCCTGCTTAAGCAGCGGCTGTACAATGATCTGTTGCGGTGTCTGCTTCGACACCGTTGCGATGATCGGTTTCTGTTGCACCACCTGCTGCTGTAACGGGGTAGCGGCTGTAGACGATGCCGATGGTGACGTCGGTGATTGTTTTATCAGTTGTTGCTGTTGCACCTGCACCAGGTGACCTTTCGGCTGTTGTTGATGCAACAGTTGCGTTGGCTTTGCCACGTTAATCTGCTGCTGCCGTACGAACGAGTTCCGTATGGTTGCTATGCTAATCGGATTGGAGATTTGGGTCGTATTGGTGGCCAGACTGGTGGTCCCATTCGGTGTGTGCAGATAAAACTTCCCCTGAGACTGTGGTTGTATGAGTCGTATTTTGGTCGGTGCACCGGTGGGCAAGGCTGAAACGATGGTCGCTGTATTCGCACGGTTAGCCGTGCTGTTGCCAGCAATGGTTACCGGTGTGCTGTTGTTGCCAGCTATCGTAACATTCGGCTTGGCACTAACCACATTTACACCACTTGCTAGCAACTTTCGGGCCCCCTCACCGGTGCCGACCTGTATGAAATTGCCAGACTGAAGGCCGGTGACTGTTGCTTTGCCCAGCTGATTGGCCGGTATTTTGATTAGCTTTAGTGCCGTCCCGGTGGGCGTCGTGACGGTGGTCAGTATTGAGCCACCAGCCGAAATGACAGGCGAATTTGACGACGATAACTGGGTCGCTTGCAGTATCGTTTGTGGCTGCTGTGGTTGCTGCTGCTGCTGCTGCTGCTGCTGTTGCGTTTGCTGCTGTGCCTGCTGCTGCTGTGCCTGCTGCTGCTGTGCCTGCTGCTGCTGCGGTTGCTGTTGCAATTGGGCGATTCCCTTCGGGCTGCCCGTAACGACTGTCGCTAGCAGTGGAGACTTCTGCGGGACCACCTTCTTGATCAGCCTGCCCACTGTCACCGTACTGGGCTGTGCTGGTGACATGCCCGGTGCCGTTTGCTGCTTAATTTGCAGCGGCTTCGTGAACACCGGTGTAGCGGCGGTCACAGTGAGCGTCTTTTGACCGCTAGCCGTAGACGACACAACGCCATTGTAGCGCACCTTCAACTGTTGCGGGACAATTTGCGCCTGTGACGTGGTTCCCCGACTAATCGTAAACGATTGCGGTCCTAGAACGCGAGTCCCTGAAATGGTTATAGTATCCTTCGCCGATAGGGTCGCCACGGTAGCCGCCCCAGTCGCAAGCACACTTCCTCCGGTTGCGGCGATCGTTGCCGGCACGGTTTTGATGCCTGCTGGGCTGCTCGTAACAACGGTGACAGCATTCGTACCGACCGCACTCGAATGATTTGCGTAGACCAACGAGTTTGCCTGCAGTGGGGCCGATTCGGTGAACGCGTACGGATCATCCTGCTGTGCTCGCGTCGTTTCCTGACATGACATGACCCTCGTGTGCCTCACTCGATTCCCGTTTGTTCTTCAGAATATGCGAGCTGCTCGTCAGTTTGCTCTCTTCCCAAGTTTGATGTAGTAGCCGCCGTTTACGGCTGTAGAAAACGATTTCGAAAAAACCTGCAACAAAAAAGGCTCCACGTTAGCAATATCGATAGCTTGCACCGCATTACCCGAAACACTCTTTTTACAACTAACACCAACCGATGACACATAGCCTATTACGATTATCAGATCCATACCGGCGCCTGCTTTCAATGCAATTTTATCATTTTTCACAAACTCCGCCCCACCGTAAGCCGGCTGCGGAGAAATAAGAGCCTACTTCGCATTCTTGTACACCGAGTACAAAGCTTAAAACGCTCGATTGCATTGATTCTAGCTGGCTGGCATCGACGAAACGATCCTACGTCAACTCTTTTTTTACTATCGAGCGTAAACCAGGGCATTCGCTTTTTTGCAATTGGCTGGCGCTCGTGCGTTTATATCAGTTTTCATCATCACCCTGAGAGCGATATACGCACTCCCCACGGTGGGTCACGTTTCATCCGACATACATTGTGTTGTGTGGGGGGGCAGCACAAGAGTAAACTGGCGCAACACCAGGAAAGTGTCGCTGGCGTAGGAAAAAGAAAAACACTAGAGATACTACACTAGATCGCCACCACTAATCGATGCCGTCCGCCGCACAACCCTTTCTCCTTCCCTCCCCGCACCCTCCCTTTCTTTCTCTCTCTTTCTCTCTCGCATGTTTTGCGCTGCGAAACCACCGCCACCGAAGGTTCTTCTCCCGTTGCTTCCGAACGAAGTCAAAGACACCTGGACGTTACGCGGTGAAGCAGCAGCTGGACTGGGCAGCTAATTACTGCTGACGATGATGATTCCCGTGTTTCCTGTCGTTCGTTTTCTTTGCCACCACTTCTTTGCTTCGCCGTCCTTGCATTCATCATCGTACCACTTGTACGGGGCCTTGTTGGGGTTGTTGTTTTTACTGCTGTTGTTGCTTGCGTGATTGCCTCACCGCGAGTCGTACCTGTCCGTTTTCCGTTCACTGCAGCGTGGCGCCGTCGAAGGTAGGCTGTCGAAATGGATCACTAGTGGCTGCGGCTACCTTTCGCGCTACCACTCAGACCATTCTGCGTCGTCCCGAATGCAGCAATTTTGCGTTTTTGGACGAAAAAGTTCTTTCGACGACCCCGACGGAGAATTTTTCTTCTCAATCGAGTTGTCAAAACCCCGTGAGTTCCCTTCACCCCGCAGCAAAAGCGACCAAAGAAGAAGAAGCGTCCTGCCCGGTTAGCACCGTTTCATACAATCTTGGAAGGGCTATCGTGGAAAACGTTCGGAAATCGTTCGGAAAGCATCGCTGGCGATGGAAACGATTGATTTACTATGGTCTAGATAGTAAATCTCGCACATGTGCAAAATTTAAAATTGCCATTCAAGCACGAGAAAACAATGTTTTCGTTTTAGGAACAAATGTGAATTTAAAGGTATCAGATGCTAACAGATCGCTATATCTGTTATTATGGAATAAAATACAAATAGATCCCTATATCTAAATCTATTTTTGCAATTTTCTGAGACAAAATCTTTTTCAACAGTTAGATATTATGCGACAATTCAAGAAAACTTTTCATTGCAAGGAAGAACTAGAAGCACCATACTAAAGCTTTTCCTTCTACTCTTGTGCGCACATCGGGTTTCCACAGTACCCCAAACAGGCCATTTCAAACACCAAAAATGGTCAAATGCTACGGCTTTTCCCGGGTGCTAAGGGGGCGCGTGAGTGCGGTTCGCGAGTTTGACAGCTTCCCGCGCGGCGGGTCGAACACACTCGCACGCGAAAACAAACGCACTCACGCACGGCTATCTCTTTCTCTCACACGGCGGCGGATGGCCGTGAGTTTATTTTGTTTGCGATTCCCCGGAACTAGAGCTCGGAACCGGGTGGCACCACCCCCTCCCGCACTCTACCGGAACAGCAATTAATTCGATTTTGCTGTCGCTGGCGCTAGCAACGCAATACGCACAATACGTATCCTCAATTGGCTTCCTTGGCCACCGGTAGCAGCGGATATTACGGCCTCTGGATGATTTCAACTCCTACTCTTTCTGGCAATCGTCATTGGTAAAGGTCGTTCATGCCGCACGTACCACAATCAATCCCCCCTCTCCCAGACTCACGAGAACCGCTACTCCTGAAGGTATTTTCTCGCTCGTTCTGGGTCACGGAGCGGTAGTTGCCACCCACTAGTTACCCCCACTCGTTGGCCACGCGAGATGTCAACGAACCTATGAAAAGCGGTACACCTGGTTGTGGCGGTTCTCACACATTCGCTCTTGCCTTTACCCACCGCCTGCACACCCCTCAAACCCCTTGGGTGAGTGTTTCCAGACGAAGCCACCGAAAACCTGCACTTCGCATCCCCTCCCACGCGCTGCTGCTCCTACGCCGTATGTGGGGGGATTTTCCATTCGCTTTTCAGCTTTGTTTTCATTCATCCGCATCTCGCGAACCCTCCCTACCACCACCCCGCTTCCACAAAATACGCGCGCCGCAAGCACACACATTTCACAAACAACTCTACTGCCGTCTCGCTCACACTAGCACATTCCACCGACGAGCGGCGCCGACGGCCGCGTGCCCTTTCTCGTTTACCTTGCCGGTTACCAACAGCACAGAACTTCGATCTGGGGCCGCTTTTCACAATTTCCGGATCCGCTGGCAGAATGTGCAAGCGTCGGTCGATTTCCCGCAACGCACCTCACCGTAGCATCCGGAGTTTTTTGTTCCGGAAAAACGCGAGAAACCCTTCACCTGCGGTCCAAGTAGACGGCTTCGGCGGCTGCTGCCAAGTTTGACAAGCCGTCCCACGCTCCCAGCCGACCACTCAGTAGGCCCTGCCACACGGAGCGTAAACTCTAGCGTAAACGTAAAAATTAATGCCAAAACGTTTACGCTTGCCGTTTACATGCTGTCAAACAATTATAGGTCCGTGGGGCGCGAAACCTAGCATAAAAGCTGTTTGCAAACGGGAGGGCTCGCAATATGTTCTTTTTGTGGTTTACATCGATAGTGTGTGATCATTGCTTGTGTGTTCAATCTTTTTCTTCAAAAACGATTTTAATTTCCTCAGCCCGGCCATGTAAACATATCGAAGCGTAAACGTTTTGGCATTAATGTGTAAATTTACGCATAAATTTACGGTTCATGTAGCACCACCTCTTTTGGATTTACTTAGCGTATTCGATGCTGAAGTAACATACAACAGTGAAATACACGATTCTTAGATATGAAAAAAACACCCAGAATATTGGCCAATAATATTCCGCGTATATAGTCCGTTTAACAAAGCGAGCCGCCGGCTCACAACATGCTGGCGGCAGGGATTTCAATTAACGGTTAACTGTTTGAAAACCGAGTTCGGTACGCGTGCGGATATATATTTATGGCTGGCTAGCCTTGCAGCCAACCATCGTCGATTATATCGCTTTATTAAAGGTAACGCAAAATAAGAATATTAAACAATAATCACTGGAAACGGTACCGGTGCGATGGATGGTCTAATGGATGGAACCAGGCGGGTAAGGGGCAAGAGGTTTTTGGCCAGTGGAGACGCGAACACACGCGGCGCGCTTCGAACCGTGGGCGATTTGCTATCTATCCATCCCAGCTTTGGATTTTTCCATGTTTGTAAGCAAGATTAATGCGTAGCTTTGGCACGTACTTCCCTGCCTTTATCAGTTCCATGTTTTCGTCCTCAAAAAACTGAGAATGAGAATGCGTGGTCAATTTCGAATACCAAGAATGGTAAGCCGCAGAGCTCTAAAATTATACGTACCAAACATTGGGAGATGAATTTAAGGTATTTGCGTTCCATCGTTTGATTGACTTCCATCAGTGTTGATATGCTGCAAGAGATAAGGCATAAATGCGGGTGGAGATACTGATATGGAAATTCCTGCACCACAATCCTTACTTTTCCTCATTGCACAGTCGCTTTACGATATTTTGGCATATTTTGGTGTTGCAATCGACGTCGAACAGTGGAATGCCGAAATTAACATCGAGTATGGTCCATTGCTGAAAATGGTGGAAAAACAAACGGGTTAGATTTCAATTAAATCTCCTCGATAGAATGCCGAACATACCTCTGGTGCACTTTGTAGCGAGTTTTTCCGCGATATTTCTATGCAAGGGAATAGAGAAAATATTTTTAAATAGAATTCCTTGCCTAACGCTATCTCTTCTCCTTACCAGTATCGGAATCGGATTCGACGATCAGCGATGCCGCCGGTTTCTCAGTCGCTTCCGTCTCCTCATGAACTCCGTTTGTACCATCGATGGCTGATGATGTTTCTGCCGCTCTTTCTTGAACCGTGCTGCCACTTTCCTCTGTTACACTAGCTTGGCGTACATGTTTGGCCGCATGGTTTCCTCCTTTTCGAGTTCGCTTAAGCACTACCGATGGGTTTCTATCGTCACATCCTGCGAACAGAACCAGAAAACATCAATAAATCGGCAACAAAGCCTCCGAAGATGCAATAGAGTCAGTTACCATAATCCGGGACACCCGTGTTAATGAACGTAACGTAACCGAACGTACGCTCCATGTCGATGACCTGTGCTAGCCCGTTCCAAGCACTATGCTGGCTCCAACGGTTCGATTCATCTGTAAAGGGGATCGATCGATCTTGATTAATCGCCAAGTTAAGAAAGGAACACATCCGTCCATACCGTCGCTGCTGTCGAATGGAAACGGTTCGTAGTGCACTTGGGCCGGTTCGTTGCGTCCGTAGCCCTGAATCAGTAAACATTCGTTCTTCAGGTGTTCGTTCAAGGTGTAAAACTTTTCCGAATTCAACACGTACGAATCGGTGTTCACGATGGTGATGAGCAGCTTACCATAGCCAAGGAATATTCGAGGTAACGTCTTCAGCACTGTGCCTGTTTAGAAGACAAGTGGGAGAGGCAGTGTTATTGATATTCTATCTCATTCAGCCCACCAGAGCAGTGCGTACCTTTCTTCAGAAACAACGACGGCGGTCCATAGCCACCCATGTGGTAGTAGAACAGCTTCGACCAGATGTGGGACTCGGGCGAGCTTTGATAAAACTGCCCAAAGAACGGAATCGTAAACTGGCTGGATAGTGCGCTGGAAAGTGGAGCGGCCGAGATAAGATACCGATACTTGCGCTCCAGCAACCGGTTACGCGTCTGCACGTCCAATCCCTCGATGCTTTCGAGCCGCAAAAGATCGAGTTCGATCTTGAGCGAGCTCTTTAGTGCCACGATCGTAGACCGGAGCAGTACCGCATGGTTAAAGTACCGACTGACATCCCCTTCCGTTTCGGCATCCAGCATCGATACCTTCTCAAGCTCCTCCAACAGATCGGACATGCCTTCATCGCACAGCTTGCCGACCTCGAACAGCGTAATGGCGTGCGTCTTTAATCCGGGCGATAGATTGCCCATCATCAGGAAGGCAGTTAGTGTGGAATCGAACAGAAAGCCAATACGTTTTCCGCGTGTAAGTGTTCCTCCACCTACAACCCCCGGTTCCCCGGCACACGGTGACGTAGGACTGCTCGGATCGGACGGAGGAAAGAAAACCGGCGGACCGGACGGTGAAATACTGCCATCGGGCGACGGTTTCACTTCGAGCGGAACCTCCGACAGGAGCAGGGCGTGATAGTTATAGGCGGCCGGATCATCAGCACCGTCCAGTTGCTGGTGCTGCGGTTGAAGCCAGCTGTTGTCCAGCTTGTACTCGGAGAAGGCATTCACTATTTTGGCGAAACCCAACCGGCAGAACAACGCCGTGGCACGCTTTACCATGTCCATCTGCACCTGCAGGATCTGCGAAAGCTGAAAGCAGACAATAAACCATTCTGGATGAAGGTGTTCTTGAGACGCGTGCACGCGGGCGACGGTTACCTCTGCAATCGTGCATTGTTCGTCGGTCGTCACGAACACGTTGTAAAGCAGATTCTCGAAGTAATCCCCTGCCACCCGGTTCATGACAAAGTTGCGTAACGGGGGAATGTTAATACGATCCTCGCCACTGATCGGTACGTCTAGGTAGATCAGCCCACGCCGGTACAGCTTCTGCACCGTCTCGAGGTTAAGTGTACCGGCCGTTTGTGGTCCACAGTCGATCAGCTGATCGATCATCGCGATCTCATCGTTGCCCAAGTTCTGTTGACAGAAAAAAAGAGTAAAAAGCAATGAGTACGCTTCGGGAATGAACGGAACGGGAATGATCGGAAACGCCTACCTCAACATCCTTCTCTAGTATGTGACCGATTTCGACGATCCACCACGGGTGCATGGGAACGGTACGCGGAAACTTTGGCAGAAAGTGGTACGGATTTTTGCGGAAAAATGATCGCGGTGAGCTCGATTTAAGGTCGCTGGAAATGGACAAATACTCGTTCCGGCCAATGCCCAGTACCCGCAGGCAGTCGGCCGCCGTAAAGTTGGGCAGTGCGTCATAGTTCTTATCGTGTGTTAGAAGGAATGCAATCATATCTACAACGGAGAGACAGAGAGAGATACAGGGGCACAGTAAGCCACCCTCGGGGTGGAAAAACGCATTACAACCACCCTGTGCGCTATGAAGTACCTGTATAGTAGTTGAATGGTGTTACGCGTAACCCCTTGGTGATAACGTCGGCCAGGTGATAAGGAAAGATGTGCAGCGCCCGGATGTTCACCTCCACCAGCTGCTCGTAATACTTCTTCTCATTTCTCGTCACACCGAATACTGCAAGGAATCGGGGCGGATGGTATGCTTTAGAAACATAATTCTTTCGATTGTCTATGCTCAGCGATGAAGACCTACCGATGTTACCCCGGAATCGCAGCTGATTGTGAAGGCTATATTGGCGAATCTGCTTCCGATAGTCGTTCTCATCGTTGTTCAGTGCCTACCAAGCCCCACGAGATGATGATCGGGATGATGAATGTCCTTCACTTCCAAAAAGGCCCATAACCTACTGTGATCGCCTCGCTTTTGATATTTACCTTTCGCACGTCCGGACTCAGATCCTTCCAGGCGATGTTACCGCGTATGCTTTCCTCCACCTTGCTGGACACAACGCCGGAACCCATATCGTGCCCGGAATGCAGACACGGACCAGGGGGATCGAACTGAAAATCTGGAATCTGGAATGTTGTGATTTGCGACCCCACAGCGGTCCAAAATAAACCCGTCCAGTCTGGGGGGCAGTGGGGAGCTTTCGTGTGACGTGTTAAACGTCAACGTTTCCAGCTGCTGCTGGAAAGCTCAACGAAGACCGCCTCAAAAACTTTTGGGGTGGAACGAAAAGTGCCGTGGGAACGAAGGAGCGAATAAAAAAAATCCGATGGAAATACGGGACATCTTGTGACTCAAATATAAACGATGGCCAACGATGACAAAACATGAGGAATGCGTTTAAAAATAGCATCGCAAACACACGGAGGATCTGCAGCATCAACCGAAGCAGCAGCAGCAGCAGCAGCAGCAGTTGTTATGTTTCGATGCTGGCAGAAGCGAAGGTAAACACAGTTGGGGCCCGCAGCTCAATTTTGAAGGTTGAATTCAATATGAATGGACGGACGACGAGCAGCAGGGATCCCGCGGGGTGCAAACGGTTGCGACGAGGGCCTACGTGACGCAGGGGAGTGCGTCCCAAAGCCGTGCACAACACAAAGACGGAGACGGGGCACAACCGGGTCCGCTCCAGGCGAAAAAGAGACGGCAACAGCTCGGCTCGTAATTATTCGGAGTTTTTTGTTTTGATCCGGTCATTGGAAGGTGGCGAGGGACGGTGCAAGGGACGGTGGTTGGGGGCCTGCCTTTTTACAATCGCAATATGAGATGGCGAAGGAGCGGAGTGGGGAGACTGGGCGGAGGGTGGTCGTGGGCACACTTTCTTTCGTAACACAGTTTCCAACAGCAGCCCCTCCCCGAAAGAGCGATGTTTTGACCGTGGCGAGTTCCGCGAGCGGCCATTGACACCCAACGGGGCGGATACGGTGCTACAGCATCCCCCACCGATGACAACGGGTCGTTGGGGTCGTCTTCCAGCAGTATGCCCAATTCTGACCCACGGCGCTCTGGATATCGGTATCTTCTGCTTCTTGGACCAACCGCTCTATCAACCTTTGCAATGCACCTTGGCTAACCATGCGGTAATGTAGGGCGACATATTTAAGGCCTACGGACGCGCCCCTTCCCTCTATCACCCCTTCGTACATCGCACATGCCCGCTGGTGGCGGCATTAACCATGGCGCTGCTGCTGATAATGGAGTAATTGCTGGGGAGCTTTTAATTCAATTTCAGCTGCGACAGCAGCGATAACTAGCATGAGCGTTCCAATGGAAATTTATTTGTAGCAACCCCTGGTTTGTAGGCACCTTCGGAAGTGTACCTCAACGCCATCTCGATCCGATTATTGCTCGAACGGAATCTGTTACCTTTTCGCTGACGTTCATCTCCCGGTTACTGCTGACACTGCGCTGGTACATTTCGTTCGTCGATTTGGCCTCTGATTTGTCGCTGATGAAGAGATTTTTTCGTTTCTTATAACATTGGATGTGTCTTGTTCGATGGTTCTGGGCAGCCGCCTGCTGAGTTGACGCTGTGTGTCACAAAATCCAACGCAGAACGTCTAGTTCAGAGCACGGGCAACTGAATCTACAAAACGATTTCGTAACCCTGCCTCAGGCCGGTTCCAAAATAGCTCCATGATTCACATGGATGGTGTTATGTTGCGTCGTTCTTGCTCTTATCTGTATGTGGGATGAAATTAGATTTGGATTAAATGTAGACTGCCATACTAAAGCCTCGGCTAGACGCCACGCCTGGTAAACCATTAAGCTATGCTAGACATCTCGCAAAGCATCCATCCGATAGTGCGGAGTTCGTTCTCGCGGAACATTCCCGCTTCACACATATACCCAGACAGATTATGCCAACTAAGCTAGTACTTATTAACCTCATTGACCTAGGTTACGCTACTTACCATGCGGATGGTTTCACTGGAAGCGTAACCGAATACGTTGGAATCGTTCACCAGCTTCACCGATATTGATGGCGCGGCCTACGACGTACCATCATGATGTTCCAACAAGCAACAAACGGCCCAACCCGGAGGGTGTCATAAATGTTCTAGCATGCCGTCCTGTACGAGAAAAACACTTGCTCCTATGCACGGGAAAGTAGCTTCATGTTAAACCATTTTCCCCACATTTCGGGTGGTCGTCTCCAGCGTTAGTTCCACCCTCACCGCCAGCTTCTTAAGCCGTGGATGATTGCCATCGATGCCGCGGCACGTTGATGGTGCTGTTGAAATCATAAATCGAAGAAGCAGGAAAAAGGAAAAGTAAGACGTCTAGTGGCCGCGTCACCACTGATCACCACACCAGACCCCGACGAACGTTCGTTTCGAAGACTCTCCGGCACGATACGAGTACGAGAGGATAAAAGTACGAAAAACGTTCCAAAGGTAAGAAGCAGCAGCAGCAGCAGCAGCAGCAGAGATCAACGTGAACATCGTCAGGCGAACGGCGTGTGGGCACCACATGTGTTGCTGCTGCAGCTGCATAGAAACTGCATCTTCACGGCACCTCACGTTCGCCACACCAATGCCGCAGATGCGACGATGTGTAGACATTAAACGAATCGGACCTGGCCTTTGACTGCACACTGATCTTACGGCCACTTGGGAGAATCTTCTTCGTGAAGGTGAAGCCGATTTCTCGAAATGGAAATAAGCTGAACAATTGCAGCGCAACCGTTCCGGAGTAAGCCGATTAGAATTGATGCGCACGTAGCAATGGCAGGGGGCACCAACGCGGTGCATCGTAACGCGAAAAGGAAATCAATTGTCTACCACTCCCGCACGGCACTGGGATTCGCGAAACGCGCTTCTCTGATTTATATGTTGTGCATAGCTGTTTTTACGACAGATAAGATACCCGGGCATCGTTCCGTGGGTAGACAAAATGCTGTAGACCAACAACAAATGCTGCACACCGACTGTCGAGGGTAACATCTTGGCAAGAAAAATCGAAGAACCACCCGAAACCCAACACCAGGTTGTTCAGGTAATCCAACATACGTAAGTAGGTAGTGTTCCAAACGTACCCAACTATAGCAGAGCCTCTAGCCATGGGTTGAACGTAGAAATGACCTTCTGAAGTTATTACTTTCATCGGCTTATTATCTCCAGCGATGTCGTTAGGGTCATGATTGGAGAAAATACTCGTTGAATTACACTCTCTATGCCTCTGTGGTGGCTGGCTTGCTTCCTCACCGAACACACTCTACTTACGCATCTCGTGACGTACCCGGTGACGTCAGAACCGTGTGCGATACACTGGCTTATCACTGTTTTCGGTTTTGCCCACGGTGGCCGCTCAACCCATTGACTTGTTTTTTTCTTTTACTTTAAACAGGTTCATTTAAAGCATCTTTGCCTGCATAAAAAAGCGCAATAGGTAACGAGAAGTAATCTTAACGATACCATTGCACTAAGGAGCAGCTGTTGAATGTTTAACGACCGTGTATTCAAGAGGGGCGGTTCAATAGATACCTTCATGTGATGTGCGAGAATGCGATTAAATGCCACGAGGTGTAAGTGCATTGGGTGCAAGATTCACTTTTGCAACGCATTTGCTCTTGAACTCGTCATCTACAGCTCGTTCGGTGTTTGATTGCATTAAAGTTCTCCGTGTTTCTTCGCATCATCGCTTCGCATCGCGTATTTGCGATGTAATCCATAGCAAACACAGCCCTAAGATGCTCAACTGTTGATGCAACTGTTGGTCTGTCTATTTTTATCAAAAAAAAACCCTTTTAGCTCCGGATGAATCATGATCATGGCCGTAAAAGAAGGTTCAGAAGGGGGTGGTTGTAGCTCAAGCGAAAGGCCCACGCGGTACAAACTCTTGTCTCTTGTGCGAAGTTGATGCGAAAAACAAAAGCGAACGGATAAAGACGCACTGTGCGCCTTTTCTGCCGCCTTTCGCCGTATCATCTTCATCATTAACTTCCGTTGTTTTGATTTGTCTTTCTTCGCGAATCGCCATCGCCACAATTTCATCACCGAGCGCGACGAGGAGAAGGAGGGCCAAGATGCTCCGTAACTACCTTATGATGCCCGAACCGTACTCGCTGCTTGTTATCCGTTTGGAACCGTTTGGGTTCGGGGTGTGGATGAATGCGCAAAAAGGTGGAACCACCACCCAGGCCAGGCCAAGCCAGGCCAGGACAGGCGCGGACGACCATCAACGACCCCAATTTGCAAACGATGCTCATCTACGGACGCGCACACCGAACATGGTCATCAAATGGTTGCTCTTCTCGGTGGACTCCGGTGGAATCGGTGGTCGTGCAGCGCCTTTCTCTAGCACCAGAGCCGAGAGCTGGAGCACAAATGGCCTTCAAATGACAGTGAGATCTGCATCAGCGCACCGCGGTACTGGTGGTGGAGGTGCTACAGGGAGCTAAGCTCGTTGCCAAAAGCAATAAAAGGCAACGATGCTACGGCTATGGCCTGGGCCGAGCTCGCAGCATCACGCTAAATTGGTCCACCAGTGCCGGCGTGGATTTGTCGAAAACAATATTTACCGAAGTGTGGTTAATCGAGTTTCAAACACCCGTAACTCAAGTCTAATCCACGTCAATCCAGCACCATCCACGACGGGTGGTTAGGAGTATTTACATAATTTACGAGTTTGGCACAAGTGTGTCGTTCGTGGCACGCTACACGTGCCCAGAATTGGGTATCGATCAACCCAACACCGTGCGTGACTCGCTTGAGAGGGTGTGTACCTGTTTCTTGGTACACGGTGGAGAATGTGATAATTGTGTCCTCTCGCTGGTACACCGAGAAGTTTATTAGCAAATTCTCGGTACTGCAAGCGAGCATCAAGACCATTCTGCCCGTCTAAGGCCGATATCACTACTGTTGAGAGGTGATGCGACAGATTTAGATCCAATGGACACCATTAAACTCATCAATTCGAAGAGGAAAGCAAGTCAATTTTGATGACAAAGTACAAGGAATAAATCAATGTTCAACTAATTGAAATTTTTAGTACTAACTCTTAGCTAACAGGACTTTAATCGTCGATTAGTAGCCGTGATTCCGGGAAAGAACCAGAGAGAAGTAAGGGAAATTCTCGATCACCTTCGACCAACGAAATGACAGAGAACAGAAAATCTTCGAAACAGAAGACCGAACAGCTTTAAGAACTTTCCTTTCTCTGTGACCTAGGGTCAACGGTTGAAACACGAACTTCGTAGATCCTTTCACACGAGTAACCAGACCTTCTCCTAAGAAGGTAAGCTTGTTAATGATCCGGTGCTGCTGCTGTTGCTGCTACACCCATCTGTCCCATCGCTGTCGTTCTACCGACGCTTCCCAAACTGTTCCGTTGTTTTTACGCCCCAGTTATCGCTTTGATTTTGCACCTTCGGGTAATCTTTGGCACGTCGGTTCCAATTCCCTTTCGACGATGGCCAAAAGTATAGTGGTGCCTTTTCCATCGCTGCCTCGTGTTTATCTTTTCCCCAACCACGACCTTCCGCACCGCGCGCGCCCGGTGAGATCATTAATCATGCGAAAAACTTCTTCTCGCCGAGTGGCTTTTCAGTGCTTTTCAGTGTGCGCGCTATATTGGCACCGGTTCTGGCGGAAGAACGGCGCCCGTTCGCTGGTTCGCTGGTTCGCTGGAGTCGGTGTCGGCGGTTCGTGGAGGTCCTTGGAATGCAAATGGGCTTTTCCAACCTTGAAAAACCTTGTTTTTCCTTCCTTCCTTCCTTCCTTCAGTTCCAACGCATGCGGCTGGAATCGGCAGCTGACAGGTGAAGGCACATGGGTGATGGTGGTGGTGGTGGTGGTGCCCGCACCTCATGGGTGTATGCGCCACCCATGGACGCCACTAGGCTGACCCACTTCTTACCGCTATGGTTTCGTGGTTGCATGTGGAGGTCTCCGTCGCTGTTTGCTTTTCGCTTTTCCCTCTCGGTTCGCCTATCATCTCTGGGGGAGGGGGGGGGGGGGCTGGAGGTGGACCCCCGTTCGTACGCCTCGGTGAACCGTGACCGAGAGCTTTCCTTTTCAGCATCATACCCATCATACCAGTCCATCCATCCAAGCAACCGTTGGACCGACCGGAGTCAAGTTGCGCCAGGATTGCGAGCGAGCGTTGCAGCTCTCGACTCTGCTACAATTAGCTGCAAATTCAATTTTAAGTAAGCTCCTTCGAGAGTCCTCGTCGGGGCACGTACCAAGTACCAAGAACAATTACTTTCTTTGTGCAACATATTCTATTCTTATCAGAAAACCGATGAACATTCTGATCGGCACCTCGGGAACTGTTAGGTAGATCCTCTCTCTAGCACTCTCTCCCTCTCTCTGTCACGGCGTTTTCTCAACGCCATTACGGACACGGGCGCCATCTGGCACCGCCGTTGATGCAATCGCCGAGGAAAACTCACTCTTAATAGGCGGATAATATCGCTCGGTTTTCTCGCTTCTATTTCGGGTGAAACCCATCGGCCGCAAGCCGTGCGTGCGTGTGTGTGTGTGTGTGTCATGATCGGTGCGCAGCCTAGGGCAGCACGGTAGGCCAAGCCAGTCAGTGCCACTCTATAGGCGAGCGCTGGGAGAAAATCGACGTCGACGGGTCTGCCCGTCGGGGTGATGTGTGTCCACGGCCAATTTCACTTGGCAACGGCGGCCATACAGAGGCATAGCAACAGTCCGTGCAGCCAGCCGAGCCATCTAGTGTGCGCCTGCAGTGGCAGTACCAATGGTCAGCCTACTACTATCGAACGCATAAGGGGCGCATTTGGTATTTGGCGCGAGCGAGCTGTCAACCTGTTTGTGCCTTATCTGTTAGCAGCGAGTTAGCTTCGGCTAAGGAGCATCGGGGGGCCATACTATTTGACGAGACTGCCATGTTTTAATGTTTAATGGTCGTATTTCAGCACGATAATGGCAGTGTGTGCACTACGTTAAATGATAACGAAACGCTACGGGCGCGCTGAGGTTGTTCTTTTTTCCGGATGAATAATTTATTTCCCCTCTCTCTTTTCCTCCTACTCACCGACCTTTCTTTCTTTCTTTCTTTCTTGCAATAAAGAAAAGATGTTAAAAATGCATAACGGATGTAACGGGGTTCAAATGAGTTCGCTCGGTTTGCCATTCATTATCGATGCAGCTCACCGGCATCGCACCGACCGCATCCCGCGTGTCCACGGCACGGTTCCACTGCTCCATTATCACTCCAGCGCCGAGATGCTAATCCCCGGGCAAGGGGGCAAGGAGGGTGGCAAGATGCTGTTTACCACCAAACCGCCGCCTCTTTCTCGCACACGACTCCCTCCCGTTATCATTGGCTGCCCGTTGGCTGGACCGCAAGAAAGGGTCACCACCGCAAGCACCGTGGCATATTTCACACACCTGATAACGTAATCTCGCTCCACCACGCAGCCAATGCGACGGTCCGCTCTATCTACCTAGACGCAACGTGCAACGGATTCATTCGAAATTTATGATCCGGATTAAAGCAGCAGAAAAAAATGGCGAATTGCAGTCGAAATCCCACATCCCAAAGACTAATCTCTCGAATCGGAGCATCTGAGCAGAGGACATATCCAGAGATGCGAACAACGGTGATTCCGATACCTCTCTCTCTCTCCATCGGACAACAACCGTTGGATGCAATAATACATGCGTACGGCAACACAACACCCGCCGCGGCTACTGTTATGCCATCCATGCTATCTCTCTGTGTGTACTACACGAATTGGTGATGTGTGATGGTAGCCGTCGTGTGTGCACTGGCACAAGTGGTAGTGTGTTTCGGCACGCGAGCTCCACGGCGAAAGGGGTACGTAGCTGTCACGAGAGGACGGTAAATGGCGACGGTAAAGACGAACGCAGCACACACCTCTGGGACACTACCTCGTCGTATGGTTCGACGAAACGGTGACGAACGCACGGACTGTGAACGACTCACTCACGCGAGTCTGGACTGGAGACCAAAATTGGTCGTGTGTCAAAGATGGACACACAGATCGTCGGGGCCTCTCGCGTGCTATGCCCTCTCGAGTGCACTTGCAGCCTCCGTCCTGGGGGGGGCGAGAGAAGCTAGAGGTGTTTGAAACACGGACCATCGGGAGCGACCGTCGGCCTTGCCTGTTGCCTTCCAAAAACAAAACACAGCCAGGGATCAGCTTCGGAACGTTTGTATGTTTCTAAGCAAACAAAACCGATCTTTCGTTGAGCATGAAAGTACGCGCGGATCGTCGGAAACTCCGGTTCGGGGTTGCCGGAGAGGCATAAGTGGGTTGGTGGCGGTTGGTTGGTTGGTGGGTTGAGAAACAACGTAAAAGCAAATGTTGCGACGCCGTTTCTGCTCGTTCTTCTCTCCATTCCGTCTGTCCGTCCGTTCGTCCGTTTCCCCTCCATAGGCTTATGCTCTTATCCCCCTGGCAAACAAGCATTGATGTTGCGCTCAGCCGTCCCCGTCGTCGTCGTCGTCTTCTTCTTCTTCTTCTTCTTCTTCTTCTTCTACGCCGTTCGTTTTGCGTGAATGTGCTGGAGGCCCCTAAAATTGCCACAGGACGCCATCGAATCCTAACAAACGTTTGCTCTGTTTGTGTCGTGAATTTTGCGCCGTGAAGGTTCCGCCGATTGCTCTCGGGTTGCATGTCAGGTACAGGATAGAACGTAACGTGCAACGTTAGAAGAATAACAGGCCACTATCAGGACATCGGGACATAAATAATTGCCAGTTCTTTGTTATCAAACGCGCAACCGTGCTCCGGTATGCTAATGTATGTCAAGGTCAACGGCTTAGTAAGACTGTATGAGACGGCGGATAAACGTGAAAATTAGCGTGCATCCTGGCCATCAGGAGACGGCACATCCTACTGAAGTTATGTTCTTGCATGCCCATTAGCCCTAGCTAACGATTACATGAATAGCAACAATAACAATCGGAAAACAAATGGTGAGTAGTGTCTTGAACGGAATGAAGCATATGGAAGTGTCTGACCTCACGCAGACCTTGAATTAGTGTAGGTTTAGTATACTTTAAGTTTGCATATTTACATATAAGCTTACATATTTCAATCACATCACAAATTGCGCTTTTGATGTAACTTTTCGTTTAGTCAATTTTAATAAAGAAGAGTTCATATATTCATTTTTATCAGTTTTATTCGACGACTAAAAATAGGTGATTCGCATATGTATATTAACTTTTATGTATATTCTTTCATGTAAAAAAAAAAAATTAAAAACTCTGTTTCTGATAATATACTCACATATGACACATCTCGCATCGAAGATCCTCTACGATCCGTCTGACGCTACTACTAAGCCAGCACAGTCGCTGAGTAACGCGCTGTCATTAGGGCAAACTCGTATCCTCAAAATATACTCCTGCTCGCCTACGTTGGCTGTGAAAATGACATCATAAAACCACGAACCAAGCTACACAGAAAATAACAGTCCAAAAGTCCCGCGCGATCTGTCTTCATTCTGTCACCTTGCTGTCGAAGCAGGCGCTGTGCCGTATGACGTCACACATTGCGATGGCTTAATGCGTGTGTCTGTGTGTGCGTACGTGTTGTTTATGGTCAAAGCCATAGCCAAACACACCCAGTAGCAGCAGCAGCAGCAGCAGCAGCAGCAGCATAACCCGGGCGAGAGACGAGGACGAATGCGAGATTTTTCACCATTTTCCCCGTTTTTCCCGCTGTGTCCCAGTTGTCCTGATGTGGTTTGCCTATGAGACTGGAATCGCACCACCACCGCTGCCGCCGCCGCCACGTTCCTTCTTTCTTCTCCTGCTGTGCGTTGTGGTGCTCGTTTCGACCGCATATTTATGTTTCCCATATTTACTTGTCCATTCCATTGTTCTGCACCATTTCGTATGCCACACCAAACATACATACATACATACCCCCCGCCATTCGCTGCTGCTGCTGCTGTTGCCAACCAGTCTACGGCAAAGACAAACAATCGTCGCTCGACCAGAAGGCAGAACGGACGATGACGACAACGACGACGACGACAACGACGGAAGCCAATATCGCACGACGACTTCATCAGCCCCGGGAATGTGTCCGGGAAAACTATTTTCCGCGGAATCGTTCTAGCGGGCGCGACAATAGTATCAGCATTCGGAGCCCTATGCCTCAGGTGCCAACGCGTCGGGGCGTCTCCCGTGCGCCCTCGAAGTCAAAAATATACAATTGGAATCGCATCGCCGGGGCAACCCGTCGGTCGACGAACACACCGTTAACACGCTCGAACGGAACACCAAACCACGGGAACCATCGGCGACCGGGTCTCGGGGACTCGGCACCATCATTGTTCGTCCGTTCGTTCGTTCGCTCGTTTGGCTTTGCGCCGCTGTTGTTGTCACCGTTTGACGACGGGCTACGCGGGTTCGCCATTCTACATGCATACATATAACCTACTAACCTCGCTTCCGCTACCCCGGTTCCGTTCCAGTAAAAGGGTCGATCGGGCAGAGAGGCACCGAACGAGAGAGAGAGAGAGAGAACGAGAGAGAGAGAGAGAGAGAGAGAGAGCGAGAGAGAGAGCGAGAGAGGGAGCGAGGGAGCGAGGGATGGTCTCCCCTTCCACAGAACGTTTTGGGGGGTGCCATTCGATTGGTTCGATTGGAGCACTAGGCGAAGCCGGTTCACTCGAAACGCGAGCGATCCATTTCGACATGGCTCCACTCTAGCTCTAGCCTGACCTTCAAGGACGACCGCGCGCCAGCCAAGACCGGCTAGCGAGCTGGAAACGAACCTGACTGACGGACGGACGGATGGAAAGCCAGGTCGTCGGTTGAATAGTTGCGCGATTTTTGGTTCGGGGGGCCTCCAGAACGCGCCATCCCTCCGCCATCACTGGCCACTGGTATGCTGCTGCTGGTGGTGCAAGTTGCTATAGCCGCAGCTGTCTCGTGCGCTTCCATCGAGCGCCTTTCACGTTTCGCACGTCCGAGCGCCTCGTCGCCAAGCCGGGGATTCCGGAAGGCCCTGAAATAAACCAGGGAGCAGTACCGGGAAGCTCGTCGTGAAATCAAAGGATTGAGTGAAGTGTTTTTGTCGAAACGCCAAAACATGCCCTCCAAATGAGAGATGCACCGGTATACAGATCCGAATATTCTGGATTCTCGGGACTCTCTTCTAACGAACGAGCACGACAATTCCGGGAGCTTTACTTCAGCTTTTGATACAAAGCTACGTCCGCATGGTGCGCATTTTGGCAAAAAAAAAACAGATGCAATAGACCGTTTGTTAGACTAAATTGCGCTGGAACTGCTGGAACTAGTAATAGCACTAAATGTTGTCAGTATTAGTATGTATTAACGTAACTAAAGGGGTGCTTTTAAACCAACATCAGCATTTTATGGATTCAACTTTTGGCACTCCATTGGACATGGTTTTAGTCGAGATTTATAGAATAACAAACATTTAAATGCTGCATAGAAGTGTACTGACCAAAAGCGACAAAATCATAGTTACCATATCAGCGAATCACAGTTACATCATAGTTACCATAGGAAATTTTCCGACCCCAAAATTGTTCGACACGTTGTGATATCGGAATAAAGGCTATTAGTAAACTGAGTTATTTAATTATTTTATATTAATTATAGACAGAGCCAAAATCCCATGACATCATAATTTCTTGTTGGCCTCTTTCTCGTCTTCCTATAAACATTATGATGTTCTGATATGTTTTTTAATGAGTTTTAAACGATACAATTGTTTTATCGCTTTAATTGTTAGTGCGATATTCGATATCTGACCTTGGACAACCGCTTTCCAGTATTTCGTTTAATCAGTAATAATGAAATGTTAATGTTTTTGTTCCAAATTCCCTGCCCCGTACGTCAACCACCGGCTTATTACAATGCCCTTCGATCCCGAGAGCCATTAACAAGCTGTTTAATGCGCTAATGCATCCCTTTGCTTGAACCTGAAAGATGAACACTTGACCGCACCTGCGGTAGGACATCGGTGCGACGGGATGGCGTCAATCTGCAATCCCGGTCCGATCATATCAGTTCAGGAGCTTGCCGAAGAGAAGAAGAGCAACGCAGTTGGCGGTAGCGATGGCGTCGGCGGCGAAGGCGACTGGACGACGCAGAGATGGTGCGGATGCGCCACATGTTATTGACGCTGCAGGTGCAAGCGGGGGCGGATTGTCACCGCCAACCCTCTTCGCTTCACACCATCAGATCAAGATGACCGAACGCCCACGAAACGCTGCCGCCATCGCCACGGACTCCACGCGAGAGACAGAGGGAGAGAGAGAGAGAACGAAAGAGACACAAGAGTCGCACGCGAGCAGCTCGCGATTCGTGTCGCTCTCTCGTGTGTGTGTGTGTGTTTGTGCGTGTGCAAAAACAGGCCCCCACTCCCATTGCACCTCCCACCTCCTCTCTCTCCTCCCGCGAAATCGGTAGAGCAGCACACAAAAAAAAGGGAAGCAAAAAGGAAGCAACACAAAACGCATCGCGCACGAACCCGATCGCGGGGTGGCCTCTTCACTGCTCTCGTGACGTGAGAGGGAGGGCAGGAGGGTGGGTTGCTGCCTCCCTGGCACCCTTGGCCTCTCCCTGCCCTGTACACCTTCCGATCAACTGTCGCGGGTGTCGATTTTGTACCACCAGCCCCGGCTCTACTCCATTCGCTACGTATGCTCTTTGCCGTCATCCCTACCTACCTCTGCGTCGGTCTTTCTTTCTCTCCCTCGCAAACCCCGCACTGTCTACCCTTTTCTGGGAAGGTTGCATGGGGTTGGGCCTATACCTATACCTATCCGGTACAGAGTATGAGGTGAACGAAAAAGTTTATCGGGATTTTATCGCCGGAAAATGCCGCTACCGCGAAACTGATGGACACTGAGGCCTACCACTGGGCCAGCGAAGTTCCAATGGAACATTTTTTCGAAATCAAATGAACTATTCTATCAACCAAAGCGTAAACTCCGAGCATTAGGCTCAATTGCAGCACTACTACTTTACATGATGGATGTCGAATGAATTTATCAAGCATTTGAGAGGGTTGAGAGTTCACAGCAGCTACCACAAATGGATATTAGATGGGCCCATGTTGAAAACACTAACTTTGCAGTCACTTTAAATCATGTTGCAAATAAGTTTAACAGTCAGAGTTGGATAACTCTATTCACCGTTGTTGTTCCATAAGCAATTGCTTAGGACGAACTCTATTGAACAGAATAATTTATCGTGTAGGACAAATATTACGATTACTCATAGGTAGAATCACAATCTCCGTTGAACTTTCCTGTAGCACATGCACATGATTTGCATCTCAAATTGGATAGTCATAAATAATATTATAATTGGATTGTTCGTTGTCTTCATCCCAAAAAGGGAGAAAATGACGCAGCAAACGATGAGCAGTATGAGTTCCATAACAATTTTATCGAATTAAACAGCCAGTAACACTTATGCAACCATCGAATACTAGATAAAGATTGGTAGAGATTGGTAAAGAAGCATATAGCAACCGCTTGATGTCCTACTAGATGCCAATTTGATGTAAAATTGAAAAAAAAACATCTTTGCTCTTTAGAACACCAGGAACCAGTGGTTCCGTTGGAAGCAAAGCAAATCGATTTCATAAAACGTTAAACCAAAAACCAGATTTACTCCACCCCAACGAGTAGCGACTCATTTTCAAGCGTTTGTCTGGGGCAGCTTTAATACGGTGCCAAGCAGAGAAGACACCTTCGGCGACTGGAGGTCAGCCGCTTCCATCCCACGCACCACCGTATCCTGTCTTGCCGAAGGACTTGCTGCAATCGCGTGCTGGCATTTAGGGCCGAGAGGCAACAAAGGAGAGAAAACAACAGGACGGAACCAAAGGGTGCCCTATTAAAGAGAGCGAGTAAGCGGGGAGAGAGAGAGAGAGAGCAAGGGAATGGCACGCACGATTCACGCACGATCACCAAGTGTCGCAGCGGCTTACCACGCTAATCCTGTACGCCTCCCTCGTAATCCACCCTCACCCCCCTCCCTCCCTCCCTTCCGGGGGTTCTCCACTACTCACTGTTACTCCGATTACTACGAATCAACGCTTCCGGACGGCGTTTTGATGTGGCCATCGTGACCCCCCGATTCTCTTCGCCCTTTCGCCAAAAGGGTTGCAAACAGGAACTACGGAAGGGGGGGGGGGGGTTCGATCTATCCCGGAGCTCCCGCTTCCTAGAACCGCATCCAAAAACGTTCGAAGATCCGAACAACCATTGCTCACTCGCTCACTCCATGGCTACATCCCTTTCGCTCTGACTCTTTCTGGCGTTCGTCTTCTCGCGCTCTCTCCTTCTCGTTCTTTCACGCAGCACGTCACCATTTCGTGGTCATTCGCTCTCTCTCTCTTTTTCGCTCTCGTCGTCAGCCGAAACTCGTGTTTCGCTATGCTTGCCTCTCGCTTTCGCACCCGTGCACGTGTGCATGCCTGTCTGCTCGCTCGTTCACACTTCGTCTTCTCAATCACCTCGTGTGCACCCCGCTTGCTTCGATGTTTTCTCGCTTCACCGTCCGGCCCCTCAGACACACCAACAACTGGATGATGGTTGCAGAGGGGGGAGTTGCGCGGAGCGTCCATCCTCTCCCGAAACTAAACGAAAGTGTTATCATCGTGCAAGATGCGCGTTCCGGGGTATCCTCAAGACGCATTAAAAAAATGAATGAGAAAAAAAGCGGAAAAACCTGATAAACCACGCACGCATACACACAAACACACACACGCGGAGACTCGGGACAAAAACAATAACCGAAGTCTCGTGCTGCGTGCTGGGGACTGGGGGGTGGTGTAGACGGATCAGGGGACTGGGGTCGATCATCACCTAGATTCTGGGTCTTTCCTTATCTTTCCTTTATCAATTCCTCGTTGCGAATCACCGTATCCCGTTTGTGGTAGAAGGAAGGGGAAGGAGAGGGAGAGTTGGGGGAGGGGGGCTCGTTTCAACCTTGTCCCATTAGCAGTTCCTTAGCCGCGCGAATCCTTTGGACATTATTCACTGTCCAATGTCACCCCTTCCACTCTCCTTCCCCCCCCCCACCCCCCCCTTAAACCGTACGAAGTTATGTGTGGCGATGCTACAGCAGGTCCTCGTTCGCTCGGTGCCTCCCTCTCTCCATCCTCCTCGGGCATCATCGTCGTGTGTGTTTATCTTAAAAGGCGGCTATTTTGAAGCCAAACCATGTGTTGGTGAAATTGTGTCATACACGGCCGCGTTCAAATCCACCCCGCAGCGGTCGGGAGGTCGTCGAGCCGAGTTTTTTTAATGTTCTGTTATGTTTTTAACATTTTACGTGTTCATCTTTTGCCCACCTTTCGTGAGCATCTATCATATTGAATTGTTGCGCAAATGTGTGATAATTGATTACATCTATCATGTTTCTAAATGGCCATGCTTGGGGTGTTGATACAGAGAACGTGTTCTGCCAGCGCTCTCTTGGGCAGTCGTCGTCGAGAATTGCATCAAACCCAAGGCAAATAACGTTCGACTACTCATCCCCTTCTCGCCTGCGCCGTCCATCATGAAGGAAGAGAGGGGGGAAGGGGGCTGGTGTTGTTCTAAAACGAGCGAAGTGGAGGAGTGCAAAGAGAGGAGAGAGAGAGCAAAAAAACGAAGGTACAAAAAATACCTCCACCAGGCTACTCGAGCTGAGTCGAAGCCCAGTGTTGAGTATACGCAGCCAACTTTGACGTCACCGGTACGCGTCCGCTTGCTCTCCATAGCAGAGAGCGAGAGAGAATGGCATCGTGTGCGAGCGAGAGTGATACGTAGCTGCATACACCACATTCGAGTGGTCGACCGTGCCCAGCATAACCGCACAGCAGCCGAAAAGAGAGGTAGAGATTGCGGAAGAGAGAGAAAGGACGATGGACTGCTGCTGGTCGCGACGAGCCGTGGCCGCCACTCCTCGCCATTTTGAAAAGAGCCAACAACACGAGCACAACACGCATCGACTCACAGCTGTTCAGCATCTTCTTGGATGAGATTTGGCGTACCCCAAGTGGAAGGTCAGGGTTGTAGCCTGTGCAAGGTTAGTGTTGGGAAGGAGAAAAAAAAATCAGTTTTTATCAGATACTACGAGGACTAAAGTACGGTGAAAATAAGGTGAAAAGTGACGGAATAATTTTGTTAATTGAAAAGTGATTCCGATTAGTGAGGGTGCCATCTGCTCGCTTCAACCCTGTGTCGTTAAGAGCAAGGCACATTTCGGCACGTACGGTACAGGCAAGGCAGCACGGGAGCAAGCGAGAAAGAGGTACTCATAGAGGTAGAGAGAGCGAGCAGGCAGGCAGGAGAGTCGGCGCAATTCGAAAAGCGCAGTGAGTGAGT
>NC_064874.1:8464271-8481771 GCF_943734745.1 Anopheles darlingi | reverse complement strand
GATGCAATTTTTTACCGTACCTTCAGCTCGCTTGGAGTAATGTTGCGACCACTCTTGTGGAAGAATGCCAGTGGGCACAGATTGTAGACGAAACAGGAGCGGAAAAAAGATTCCGGGTTACCGCACAGCTCCTCAAATAGACCCCACCAACGTTTACCGCTCTGTTCCTCCCTTGTGCACGACAAACCTTCGACAGGCCGGACTGATAGTTCACCTTCTGGCTTCTGAACTGTGCCGCGCAATCCCATCCAATCACGAACGGCCGGTACGTAACCGAAGGGAACCTGAAAATAACGAAAAGGTAAAAATCCAAAGCAATTAGTACTGGTTTGTTCTGAATAACAACGGAAGTAACATCGGTATGAATAATGATCGAAAGAAGAGCATCATCACCCCGGTTTGGCACATTCCCCAGGGTCCTGGATTCATGCCGATGAACAACACGTGCTTGGGACCATCGAGGAAGCGATCCATGTATGCCCGATGGATTTCGTCGGCATAAGCGATCGGATCGTAGCAGGCGGCCACCTCATCTGGCAGGGAAACGTTCCGCAAGTCGGCCGAAAGTTTCAGCTCAATGCGATACACTTGTTGCCAATACGGTTCCGTACTGCCGTTGGCCACTGCCCGGGCATCAGATTTGTCCTGCTCTTGCGGTTGGTCTTCTGCTACCGTTACGATTTTGGATGTGAGGTGCGAAGCGTGAGTAAGTTTAGGTTTCGGGGTGTTTGCGAAGCGTGATAGTGTGAATTCTCCGGCCGCTGGTGCTGGACTGGGCTCGTTCTGGTCGTCCAGTTTCTGCTTTTTGCGCAACATGCTCGATACCAACTTTACTTACACGGTACGGATTTAATGAAAAATGCTCTGGGAAATCAGAAATACCGATCGTTCCACGGAAATCAACACGATTTTTGCCGCCGTTCTCGACTGACGTTGGGGCGCATGGTTTTGACAGTGCCCATACACATCTTGGGTGAGACTTGTACATACCTTGGTCATTGGTTTTTTGCGTTTAAAATTTCTCAAGGCCAAGCAGTTAAATTAACTACATTCAAGGACAATTTGGTGACTATCTTGCTTTATGATAGACGATTCATCGCATTGAAATGACAAATACGTAGTGTGAATGTACAATTTTAACAAACGAACAGATTACATTTTAATAACATGCCTTTACGAATCAACTCACAGAATCGTTTCAAGCGAAAAGGAATAGATATTTAGCGGACACGCGTATCTTCTTATCACAGCTCTTCACTCATTCCTTTGGGGTGTGCTCCTTGAACTTGATGATCTGGGCCTGAGCCGGGTCCTTCAGCCAGGGCCGCTCCCACACCGAGATCTCGTACTTTTGGCCAGATTCGTCGTTCTCGAATGAAATGATATAGACGTAATTAATTCCGGCGACCACTTGCTTCGTGACGCTGTGCACTTTGTACGATTTCCCCCCGTGTCCATCGGTCGTGGCCAGCGCTGCGGTGATGCGCTTTTCGTGTTCCGGATTTTGCAGATCGCCCTCGGCTTGTACGCCACCGCAAAGAACCTCTTTCGGTTGTTCCTCGGCCATCCTTAGCGTATTGTGGAGCTGTAAAAAGCAGATCTTTTAGTCAGTTATCGCCAAAGTAATTAGAGGAATCTCCCGAATGACTCACCACTTAAATGATCGTGAAGTTCTAGCTGAACAAAGAACAAAAGTCCGAGGATCGAGCTGCCCCTTTTATTTGTTTATGTTGCTTTATCTCTATCGAAGGGGAAATCGTCGAAATTGTGATAGGGGAATCGATGTTCTCGAATCGATCAACGAGATTTGAATTGTTATTCGAACGTTGAACTTCCGAAATCCGGCGCGAATTCCGAATACTTTCCCAAATAATCCCGATTTTCATGTATAATTCGTCCCCTAGAGAATCGGTATCAGGAATTGCAGTTATATTACAGTTACGAATAAGATTGTAATTGTAATGCAGCTCCATAAACTGCCTGTGCAACACGTGGTTGAACTTGCTGGAAACATCAGCGTTGTCATGGAGACTCGCTGCTCAAACAATCAACAGAAAATTTTATTTAACAGCAGAATAAGGTAAGAAAAAGCCTGCTTCGAACCGAGTACGATTTGAAACATGTTTTCACAAAACATGATCATTCGCGATGGTGAATACACGAGAACGATCTATACGATGGTAGGGTCTACACCAACGAGTAGAACAGTTTACGTATAGTACGATAACGACTCCAAATTGCAGATAAAAGAAGAGCGCTTCGTGGAGGCCATTAACACGCTAAACGGCATTCCGGAGTCCTCGACCACGCGAGCAGGCCTATCGCTGCTTGGGCACTGTTACTATCAAACGCAGGACTTTATCGAGGCGGCCAACTGCTACGAACATCTGCTGAATCTTGTGCCGGATGTGCAAGAGTACCGGCTTTATTATGCACAATCCCTGTTCCAGGCCGGGCTATTCGAGGAAGCCCAAAAGATTGTGGCGAACGGTTTGGAGGCGCCGGAACTGAAGGAGAAAGTAATGCAGCTACAATCCGCCATCGCTTACGGCAATGAGGATTACACGACCGCTCAGTCGTTGCTGCTGCAGCGCCAAGATGGTGGCAATGGACAGGAGGCGGCCACGAAGAATGACGAAGGTTGTCTACTCTATCAGGCCGGCATGTTTGAGGATGCCCTGGCACGGTACGTCTCAGCTCTGCAGGCCGGTGGATTCAATCCGCACGTCGCTTACAATGCCGCCCTTTGTCACTATCGGCGCAAGGAGAACTCGCAAGCCCTGAACTACATCGCCGAGATCGTAGAGCGGGGAATACGCAACCATCCGGAGCTCGGTGTGGGAGCGCAGGCCGAGACGGAAGGTGGGGCACGGAGTGTTGGTAATCCGCCGGCTCTGGCCGCTTCGGGATTGGCACAAGCCTTCAACCTCAAAGCGGCCATCGAATACCAGGAAGGCAATCGTATGTAGCCGTGTTGGGGATGGTTAGGAGCCGCGTTACTGTAACTGCATTTCTCTCTCTCTCTCTCTCTCTCTCTGTCCACAGTTGAAGGTGCCCGGGAAGCGCTTACCGATCTGCCTCCTCGCTCGGAACCGGAACTAGACCCCGTGACGCTGCACAACATGGCCCTAACCGATCCGGTCGGCGGAGGAGCGGGTTTACGTCGGTTGGCTTTTCTGCTCGAGTTAGGACCACCGACCTGCCCACAGGAAACGTTCGCCAATCTACTGTTGCTGTGCTGCAAGCATGAAATGTACGATACTGCCGCGGATATATTGGCCGAGCACACGCATCTTACGTACAAGTATCTTTCACCGTACCTGTACGATCTGTTGGATGCACTTATCACGGCTCAATCCACACCGGAGGAAGCGGAACAAAAGCTGGGCACGCTGGCCAACAGTATCGGCGGTCGGTTGCGGTCCCTAGCGGCCAAGGTGCAGGAGTGCCGTTCAGCCACCGATCAGAATGCGCTTCGGATGGCCCTGCGAGAGTACGAGGCAGCACTCGAAAGCTACCTCCCGGTGGCAATGGCCCGTGCCTGGATCCCGTGGCGTATGGATGATTTTCAGGGGGCCGAGCGGGAGTTCCGGGCCAGCGCAGAGTTCTGCTCGGAGACACCCTCTTGGCGTCTGCACGCGGCACACGTACTGTTCATGCGCGGTGATCGTTACAAGGAGGCTGCTGCCTTTTACGAGCCGATCGTGCGGCAAAACTATGACGAAATCCTGTCAATCCCGGCCTCGGTACTGGCGAACCTGTGCGTGGCCTACATCATGACGTCCCAGAACGAGGAAGCGGAAGAACTGATGCGCAAGGTGGAGCGAGCGGAGGAGCGTAAGGGTAACGCGGCCGGCCAGTGTTTGCATCTGTGCATCGTGAATCTGGTCATCGGTACGCTCTATTGCGCGAAGAACAACTACGAATTTGGGTTATCGCGGATCGCGCACGCCCTTGATGGTGGTTCCGGTGCTAGACTGTGCGCGGACACCTGGATACACGTGAAACGGTGCGTGCTAGGGTTGTTGACCGGTATGGCCAAACAGACGATTGTACTACCCTCGATCGCGCTGCAGGAAACGTTGAACTTCTTGCGGGCCTGCGAGGCGTACGGCTTGACCATACCGTCCGTGCTGACGAGCCCGCTGGAAGATTCGGCCGATCATGCACCGACTATCGGGCTGGAATCGAGGAAGCTTAGAGCGCTGCTCTTGAGGTTGATGGAGTACAAATAATGCATCGGACACTCAGAAAGTCCTTGGAAAGGTGTTTGTTCGGAGGGTAATATTGGAAGACGCAATGGATATTCATTTTTATTTCCTTTTCATTGAGGCCGCACACCAGGCCGAGTATAAGAAAACGAGCAGGAAGATCGGTCAATAGACATATTATCAAATTAGAGTATTACAAAATGATGAATAAACACAAAAACATTCTTCTTAAAGTTAACAGTGCATTGGTGCGATCGTAAACCAATCGATCGATAAATCGATCGACGGCTAGACATCCATCCAACACACCTCCCACCCTACTCAAGAATGGCGGATGACGCCATTTCGCTGACTCCGCATGAGTTATCGCCACGGTAGATACGGTAGTAACCCTGTTCGCCCCATTTCGGGCCCCACGAGTTCTTGATGGTCCAGTATGGAAGCGTCTTGTTGAACAGCGGGTACTCCTTGACGCCATACCCGACGATCAGCACACCATGATCGATCTGCTTGTGGCTACACAGCAGATGCCACGGGTGCGAGATACCGCCCCGGTAGAACTGCATTGCGTTCGCGTTCAATCCGATCGCGATCGGACCGTTTTCAATCAGGTACTGGGCGATGAAGGTTTCGTTCTTTGGCATATCGACAGCACCCTTGACGCGCACGTGACTGAGCGTTTTATTGAAGTGGCACGTTTTCTGCGCCTTCGCCTGGTATGGGTATTCATCCTCGAGCTCCAGGCCACCCAGCTTCTCGATTGCCCTGGACGGAGAAGAAGTTTGTATAATCGGAAATGTATTGCTCGATCGAACGCATTGGGAGGACTATTACTTACTTGAACGCATCGTCCATGTAGCCTCCGTTGCAACCATTGTCGACGGTGTCACAGTCGATTAGCTCCTGCTCTGAGTACGCTTCGAGTTTCTTCGTCTTGATCTGGTGCAACCCTTCGATGTTACCGATCGCACTGAATGCCCAGCAGGAACCGCAGTTACCTTGATTCTTCACACCCGTCACCGCACCATGGTCACGCCAATCGAAGGAGGTCGGTAGGCTCGTACGCTCCGTGGAAACCGTTGCGATGGGGTTCCGGATGTGGTTGCTGTGCTGCTTCGGCACGATTAGCCCCGTATGCGCCCGATACTCGGCTGTCGTCATGTCGGCAAACTTGGTCACACCGTACTTGCCGGTACCACGCTCGTGTCGATTCAGCTGATCGATCTTGTACAGATTGTTGCGGAAGATGTTATAGCGCATCTCGTGTTCGAACGAGCTGGCGTACTGACGCTGGTGATGCAGCTTGAACTTTTCAAACTGACGCCGCACGTACGCTTCGTCGTCGATCTTGAGTGACCGTACGGAGCGTTTTCGCGTTTCCGGTTGCTGTTCCGTTGTCTCCGTGAGGTCATCGCCAGTACACCGCACGATGTACTTTCGCTGCTCCTGTGTTTCCAACCAAACGCGTTCCCAAATCGAGATTTTGCACACAACATCCGGCTCGGTAGTTACACGGAAGGAATACTTGTAGAGTGAACCAACCGTCTGTTGCATCGAACCGGCCAATATTTCAAAGTCACTGCGAAAGAGAAGGAGAGGAACGTAAGCTGAGACGTCATAATCGAACGAATCCGGTTCCTGATTGCTCACTTACGTATAGCTCTTTGATCGTTCTGCATTGTACGCCACGAGACCAGCCTTGATGCGATCATGGTGTGCCTGATTTTTAAGCTCCTCGGCCGTCAGCTCGTTCGCACTGCCAACCTTCTTTGCGTGACGCCGTTTGCGATCATGCTGGTGCTCCTGCTCGGTTGGACACCGAACGGTGTAATGGTATGCTTCCGTTGGGTTACTCTTCTCCAGCCAGGGCCGCTCCCAGGCTGACAACTTGCACACCTTCGGGATACCACCGCTCAACTCGAACTCGACGGCGTACTTGTACAGCTTACCCTGCACCGTCTGCACGGTGCCGCTAACAATTCGTGATTTACTATCGACCGGAAGTGGGATGAGGAAGAGGAGGAGCAGGTTTACTTTCGATTCCTCTCGATTCTCGCGCATACCATGCCAATCGGATGCAGTTAGCCGGCATGAATTAACTTTGCTTCTCTCTATCGACACACACGCAAAACCACAAAATAACAAAAACGAGAATACAAACAAACAAACGACGAAACACAGCCGACAATTGATTAGCAGCAGCCGCCTTCTGGGCAGAGGTCCGACCATGCGATGCCTAATAGGCAGCAAATGCTACTCGAGCTGAGCGAGCCCCTCGGAAGCATTATTCTGCGCCGAAAGGCAATGGTAACTAGGCACACAAGCAACGCTGTTTTTTAGGAACGAAATCAAACACGGCTACACCAAAAAACTCGCTTATGGCACAACGGAAGACCAAGTAGCTAAGCCGTATTAACATTGCCCCGGGCAACCGGGAAACCTCTCTACTGTGGTGCATCTACTGGTGCATCTACTGCGATATGTATGTGCTGTTGTGTCCCCCGTGTGTTACCGATTGGAATAGCCAATGGCGATGGCAAGTCACGTGTATACGGAGTATCTCGTGTCGTTCTTTCCTCCGAGCATTACTCTTGCTATTGTTAGGTTAAGGGCACACATTATGTTTAACCATTTTTAATAAAAATTTAAACAACCAGTAACAAAAAACAATCCCAAAAACAACCACGAAACAATCCTGATCCCATGTTCAAGAGATTTTTTGGTTCCTTTTTTGATTTTGTATTTTCCATTCTTTCATATAAACATACTGCATACAGAAATCAAGCCAAGGATCAAGGTTTTCTTTTTGAGTTAGTTTAGGAATGGAAGTACGAAAACAGTTGTACAATGGTAGTTTTAAATTTGGAATCTTGCATTCCATAATACAGCTAGAGTATGGCTTATTTCCAAACCATACCAGCACCGTGTTGCATGTTAATAGAGGTTGGTTAGTTGGATTGGGAGATGTAGCCTGCCTTACTGTAAACGAACAAATTTGCCGAACAAAAGTAGTATACATCTAAGCCTTGCGCGTAAACAGGGGTTAGTTTATTGAGTGCGGATCTATACGATCCGTGTATTTCACAGCTAATAGGGTTAGGGTAGTGTTATACCGAGAATCAATTCAATTCTGAAGTAGAAACATGCTGGCACTACAGGCATGCGGACACCGGGTCGCAACGAACACACACAAACATTTAGGCCGGTTGCAACCCAACATTATGCAGCCTTCAAGAGAGTGCACGCTGTCGCTGTCCACTTTACCGTAGCTACTTACGAGGAGTCCACCGATCCAGCGTTTGCTACCAGAATCTTGTCCACGCGCTGTACGTGCTCGCTGTTAACCAGCTCATCGTCCGTGAGCGCACGGACACTGCCGGGAATGGCCGAACGACGACGACGACGACGTGAGGCATCCGAGCAGCTGTAGCTGTACTTGTAGGCTTCTTCCGGCTGCGATGCCTCCAACCATGCTCGCTCCCACGAACCCAACTCGCACCGTTTTCCGTTGTGCTGCACAGTGTACGTGTACTTGAGACCGGCTACCACTTGCTCCGAAGCACTAAGTACCTTGAAGTCACTGCGGAGTAGACAGGGACAAAGAGAGAGAGAGTGTGTGTGTGGAGTGTTACACCATTGGGCACCGGTTGCGTCCAGCAGCATAGTCAGCATCCGATCAAAGCTTACCTATCGCGAGTATAGCCGTGGAATGACAGTATCTTGTTAATACGTTCCTGATGCTCCGGCTTTCCTAATTCTTCCGTCGATAAACCAGCAGGGCAACCGGCACAAACGCTGCGCTTAGCACGCTTCTTCTCGCTCGGCGATGGACAGTCGAACTTTACCTTAACCGCTTCATCTTTGTCCTTCAGCCAGGCCCTCTCCCACACATTCAGAACGCATACGCGCTTCTCTTCGTCGTCGGCAAAGGTCAGTCGATAGTTGTAGGAAATACCGGAGACGACCGATTGGGTCGCACTGACCACAGTCACCTTACGCTCGCTTCCGTTAGCGTCGGCCAACTGGGCCATTTGTTTCAGCGCCTCGCGGATACGCTTCTGATGCGCCTCGTTGCCATACTCCTCCGGTGTCAGCTGCTCAGCGGCGCCCGTTTTCGGAATCTTGTTCACCTTCTTCGGTGAAGTGTCGCGGCGCTCCAGCTTATGGGCATGGCTGTCGTCCTGTTTTTGACATTTGGATTTGATTAGTTTTACCTGTTTCGATTCTTCCTTGATGGCCCTAGACACATGTACCTGTGGATGGAGAAACAATAGACAGCGTTGTTAGTACTCGTATCACCAGGTTTTGCCCATTCGTAGGTACGTTGCAAGATACTACTAGACATCAGAAGTAATTTCCAGAAAAAAAAAACGAGAGAAGTGGAAGGCAAAAGACAAAACGACACATTGTGGAGAAGTGAAGGGAGGGGAGGGGAGGGTGGGGTGGAGATCACTTTCGACTTAGCGCTCCCAAAACGTATATCTAGACCCATTACCTCCAGGGTACAGTGTTTCGTAGTGTTGGGCATCAACAGCGTACGGCAGGACTCGGCAGGTTTGCTCTCCTCTTCCGCACAGCGTGAGTTCGCGGTCAACACGTCGAGTACGTACGAGGTGCGCAGTTTGTCGGTACTCTCGGACACTCTGCGAGCCGATAGCACCTCCAGCAGCATTCGCTGGTACCGATCCATGTCCATCTGGTCCAACCGATTGATAGCCTCGAGGGCGATCGCTTTAATAGCCGACTCTTGGCTCGGATCATCCAGGTTAATCAGATTCTTTTCGACGGTCGGAGCGTCACGTTTGCCTCGGAACGGCCCATAACCGTAACCACCATAGTATCCTCCGTAACCGCCATATCCTCCGTATCCTCCATAATACCCTCCATGATGACCTCCAAAATGGCCCCCATAATGGCCCCCATAATGACCATCATAATAGCCACCCGAGTGATCGTAGGACGAAGAATACCCACGTTTATCCCGTTTCAGACCATCGTCTTCGTTCAACCGCTTCGTCAACTCTTCCTTTGTCAATTGCTTATCGTCAATGTCTTGCTCCTGCGACTCGCCGAACATCATCGTTACGCCTTCAATTTTCGGTGCCTGCTGATCGTTCTCCTTAGCTGTCCGAGTGGTCTTATCAGCTTCCTGGGGCACCGGTACAGCCGGTACTTCCGGATTAGACTCTACGTGTTTCTCTTCTACGTTCGCCTTCTTTTCTGCATTGGCATCCTTTGGAAGATCCTCAACCGGAGCGCTTCGCTTACCTCGGTGATATGCGGGATAATACGGATTGTACGGGTATTGTGGACCGTAGTGCCCACCGTAGTGTCCACCGTAATAGCCTCCATAGTGACCTCCATAGTGACCTCCATGATGGCCTCCATAATAACTACTGGAGTGATCGTAGGACGAAGAATAACCACGTTTGCCTCGTTTCAGTCCATCGTCTGCGTTTAGCCGCTTCGTCAGCTCCTCCTTTGTCAACTTCTCATCATCGCCAATGTCCTCCGGCGACTCATCGGATGCTACGGAATCTTCTTCATTCTTTGGCAATTCGGGCTTGTCATCTTTGTTTGTGGATGGCACAGACTTAGCAACTTCTTGGGGTAATAAAGCATTAGGTACTTCTGAATGACTCTCCTGTTTGTCACTGGTAGACTGTACTGTAGCGGCAACCTTTGGTTGATCAGCCGTCGGGGCTTGGCTTCGCTTGGCACGCACATGCGGATATTTTTTCTGTAATTTTTGTAATATCGAGATTTCCAATTGCTGCTCATTGTCAAGTGGCCCCTCTGCTGGACGCTTCGGTACCGGATCGGCCGCTTTGGAAGGATTCACCGCAACCAAATGTGGATACTTTCTCTGTAATGCCGCGAGCAACTCCCCATCCGTTGGTTCCCTATGTTTGCTAGCTAGTTCCGGATACTGTGCCTGTAGTCGCTTGAGCGCACTGAGCCTGTATCGCCGCTTGTATTCGTCCGATTCGGAGGAGAACAAAGCAGCCGGATTATAGGGCAGACCGAGCAATCGTTTATAGTGTTCCTCTGAGGAGGAGAACAGACCACGCTTGACACGCTGCAATGAATCGTCCGCGTTCAGTGCCTCGCTCAGCTGCTCCTTTGTCAGAATCTGTTGACCGTTCTCACCATCCTCGTCCTCTTCGTCCGCAATGAACGGATACACATGCAGAGGCTGCTGACCAGGCGATGGCGGAACGCGTTGCTGCTGCTGGCGCTGCTGCTGCTGTCCCTCGTCACTCTCCTCCGACGAACGGCTCACGTCCGGTTGCACAATCGATCGTGGCGTCGAAATGGGACGACCCTGGGCCGGACTGTTATCGCGCACGACAAAAGCGGCCGTATCGACGTTAGCATCACCACCGTTCGTCGTGCGGTAGTAACTATCGATGCTAGCCTTCACCTTCTGTAGCAGCGAATCGAAAACGGGCCGATACTTGATCTGTACCTCCCGTCCTCCACCATTTTGCGTGACCTCATCTAGGGCCTTTTGGATTTCTTGGTGCGTGCGGAACACCTCATCGAAGGTTGATTGAATTTGCTGATCCAGCGGTGCTATGGTAGAGGATGGTGACGCCACTTCCTCATAAACCGGGCTCACCCTCACCGGTACGATCGTTTCTTCTGTGACCGGCTCCCGACCGATCGGTTCACTGGTAGTCGTCGGTGATGCAAAACTGTCCCTCCTGGGAGCCGCTGCAGCAGCGAATAGCTCATCGATGGCACTCTTGGCCGCATCGCTCAACCCAACATCCTTCTCCGTCTCCGTCTCGCTAGTGGTCTGTGACGTACTGTCCTCACTCTGACCTCTGTCCTCCTCCGTTGTCGTCGTCGTCGTCGATGACGAATCCGGTGAGGGTAAAAGGCCAATAATAATTTGTTGCTCCATCGCTTCGATGCGTTCTGGTGTGAGCGGTTCGCTTTGACGTGCATCTGCATCGAACACCGGGTTCAACTGGGTGGTTACCGGCCCCAAGGTCGGTTCTATGCCTTCACCACCGTTCGCCGTGCAGTTGGTGTACTCGAGCGTACGATACTTTTCGCCGTACACCGTCGTGATCCAGGGTTTCTCTAGCACCACCAGCCGGCAGTACTGCTGTTCGTTGGTTTCATCCTGGGCATGGGCAATCAGTTCATACCGTACGCCCGCTACCACCTCCCGAGTGGCCGATACCACGTCGAGGAAGGTGTAACCGCGCGGCAGGAAGCTCGTCGCGATGTAGGCCAATCCGCGAAGGTTCGGCCTTAGTTGCTCCTTTGCTCCAACGGCATCGACGTGTATGGCCACGATGCCTCCCTCGCTGCTTCCATTGACTGTAGATGGTGCATCCTAAGTGGTGGAGGAGTAGGAGGAGTAGTAGTTGGGGCATATATGTATGTGTGTCTCGCCGGGTCGATCGGATCTCGTTTGCGTCCAGAGCACATACACCGTTTTCCCAAGGGGTTAGAAATAGTCATTCCGCGCCTCCCGATCCGGCGGGGCCAAGCAGGTCGTTGTGAGTTGGTGGTTGGTAGATAGATGATCGACCATTTAACGTCCAGAACCGTTGAGATGATGATCGCGTTTACGCTATTTATTATTCCCGAGCACAGGCGAATGGTGGGTTGGTTGTGCGGTGACTACGGTGGCTGGATGGAATCAGAGGCTGGGCCTCCGAGTTGTTAGGAGCGATAGCGTGCGATAGCTACAACATGGTTCCAAAGTGGCCCGGATGATGAGATGGTATTGAACACTACCGGATGATAGGTGGGTAGGTGCAGAGAAGAAACAGAGGAAGTCGGAGAGTGAGAGAGGAGACCAAAGTTACACAGAGTAATCTCAACGGATGGCCAGATGCTGACCGATGCCTCATCTGTTTCGCTAGAACCGGTTAAAAGTCATGAAAGACCCGAAACTGATCGCAAAAAATGCGTAGATCCAGGACGACGAAGACACATCTCACAACATCTCAAATTCCCATGCATAGACCCTTCTAAAGACGAACACACGCACATCATACACACGGAAAGATACCAGCAATGCAACAGGGCATCCACGACAGTAACTGTGTCCTCTCCTCATGCGCCCCAGGAGCATGCGTAATAGTAGGATGTAAAGGATCGAGTACGATCCCTACACGGCTCATCTCACTTACGGCTTGCTCTCTGACGAGCTCATGTTCCAAGCGCAACCCGGTGGTCAAAATGTTCTGTAATTTATGCAATTAGCGTCATTACTATCCACAGGCAATAAGAGGGAAGGCAATCATCACGGTAAGAACGGAATCATTAATGAACGATCACAGAGAGAGTGAGAAGGAGACAGAGAAAGAGAGAGGGAGCTGCGATTGCGAACGATCGCGCTGTGTGTTGGGGCAACAGAGCAGACTGAATGCTGTTAGAACTGAAAAACAAGAACAACTAGGCCGTTTCCTCAGCGACTCCCTCTTGATCGGCCGCCTGCCCGCCTGCCCGGCCAACTCATTTCGCGTGTTTTGCGTTCCCACCCCGTCATGCATTATCATCGATTCGCTATCATCGGAGTGTACCAGTCATCAAACATCGTCATCGCTCTGTTTGTTGTTGTGTTCGATGGCGTCTAGTCCGAGCGTGTTTGAATTTTGAGTGGCAACATGTGTCAGCAATCAGTAGGCCGGAATTGGGTATCAACATTTCAGTATCGGACGCTGGAGAAATAGTGGTTTTCTCCGTTGTTACTGGAGTGTATCTGGAGATCTTGATGCTTCCGCTGACGTATACACGCTGCTCTAACCGGTACAACTGACCTTGGATCCACTACCGACCGTTCTCACCGCAGCAAGCTGTTGAACCAATCAATATAGAAGCACGATCGCCATCCACCCCGCCTCTCTCGCAGCAAAGGGAAGATGCTAATTTGAGATGCAGGCCCGGTCGGCCATTGGACCCGTGTGCTTCGTCGAATGCAACAAAGAGATCGACTGGCTGGCAGATTATTTGCTCACCACGAAAAAACCGATGCCATTACCCAGTAACCCAGAAAGCTGACGCTGACGATGGTGAAATGCAATCCACCATCAACGATCCATTTATCCATCCATCATCTCTCAGCATACATAGGTCTCGGCGGTACATCGCCTTCTTTGTCGATCTCTTGTCCGCTCTTGTCTGGATTTTTTGCTGACAGCTGGGCAGATGAAAATATCGAGTTGGCCACGGGACAAACAGCGTAGACATAGAGGCGGTGCATGGGTCTGTTGCCGTCATATTCGAGTACAACGGATTCTCGTTCCAGGAGCTGTAGTGAATTGGTGTGGTCTACAATATAACGTAACGCGACAGTGTTTCTTTTAACACAGGAAGATACCCGAAGGATAATCTCGTAAAAGGCTAGTAAAGCCATATTTCAACGAATGGAGGTGCTTCCTGGCGTATTCCTAACGTGCTCATCGACGCTGCATACTAATAAAACCCAACATTTAATTCCTTTGCATTGGCTGTTCCACGCAGAATCGAAATATGCGAAGGACACACTGCATTGTCGATGCAAACTGGTCTAACCGGTTCCCTGTAGGGGGTATACTATCGATAACTCTGCAAGCACGCTCCGCAGGGGTTCTTGAAGCCAGCATCAACTAGAAGGATGGGTAATCCCCGTAAACATGAAAACGGAATGGAAATGTTTGGGGACAAAGTTAAAAACAGAGACCCCAAAAGTAATGTCCCATAAAAGGCGGAATGATTTGCAATTTAGCGAACGATAAACCGAAACGAAGTCATCGTTAGACGAAACCTGTTTTGAGGACAAAGTTATGCTGCTTTTGGGAGCAAAAACATTTCTATTCGCCCATCCGTTCGCGTCCTTCTGGGCGCGCGGGTAGAGCAGCAACGTGTAATGCGATCCCCGGCAATGTCAGGCCAGATCCAATCGAAATCCATTCGACTGGTTGATAAGCCGGCGTTTCGAGAGAAAGAGAGAGGCCGTTGATGTTTAGTTTCAACGTGTTTTTTTTTGCTCGCTTAAAACTCGGCCTCCCCGGACACGATCCGGCCTCGCTCGTAATCGGTCGTTTTGCAGCGACGATCGAGGAGTGCGGCTACTTGGATGGATGCTGGGGTGTGCGGGACTTGATCATCGAATCGAACAGCATAAGCTGCTTTACATAACGCCTGATGACGCTCCCGCCGGAGTGTCTGTGTTCATTGGCGGCGTGTGCCTCCCCTTCCGTTCATGCCGCATCATAACTCTCGCATCTTGATTGCGCTGCGCAAAAATCAAAACACCACCCGTGGCCGTGGTCTGGGTACATGTCTGTCGAGAGCCCTTCTCGAGCATCCAGTTGTGATGGCAACGAGGCGCAGATTTTCAAGAAGAGATCACGCGTTGTCCGGCCGGCCGTTTCGGGAACAAAGAGAAATCGCGTTCTGAAGTGCTGCGGAGGGATGAGGTCATTTTTCCTCGCCCCCTGTCCCCTCAGCCGCTTCACCACTAGAATTATGAAGCCAAGAGTTCTTCCACCAGAGAGAGAAGGGAAGAGAGCGAGGAGAGAGAGAGAGAGACAAGCAAGGATGGAGAAAGGGGAGCTGGTGCACGGAACAGAATATGGGGCTACGCCGTTCGTTGGCAACATATACGAGGAAGCTGAAAAGTTCTGACTTGTCCTACCTGATTGTCTCCGTCCTCGGTGCCACCGGCAATCGCTTCCTTAGCTTCAGCTTCCACGGTTTCCGAGTGCACCACCGTCACCAGCAGGAAGGCCGCCAGCGATAGCAGCAAGAGCAGCTGCTGCGCCATCGAACGACTTCTCCGTCCCATTCCTCAACAAAACTAACCACCCAACAGTGGCCGATTTCCAGAAAACCTTTATCACTGTGTTCGGGATGCGTGACTAATGAGAGGTCTCTTTTTTTATCCGCAATCACAATGTACTCGATTAATGTTCACAATTCCGACACGGCACGTAATTCACGGAGTACACGGCGAGGCCGCGAGTTTTAGTAAACAATTTTTTTCCCCGTTCCGCGGCTCTATTTATACCCAAGCGACCGATTTGCAGGGTTGTAGCCCAGCCTGCGAGGCGAGTTTATGCTTCGTGTGGCACGGCCTGCGCAACGCATTAAGACGAATCTTGGGATTTTAGCCTGCCACAGACCGCAAGCGGCGCGTGCGGAGCGGACGGAACGGTTCGCTGCGGATGAAGCGGCAACACATACCCCTTTCGCACAATTGTGCGGTGGACCTGCACATCGCTCGTTTCGCACAATTGTGCGATAGGCTCCACATTGCTCTTTTAGCTCATTTCCGCTCCTCAGCACAATTGTGCGGTGTGCGACTTACCGTTTTTTTTTCTTTTAGTAGTATGATGAATCATCATACTACTGAAAAAAAAAAGGTAAGTGATGATTCATCATACTACTAAAAGAAAAAGAAAAGGTAAGTCGCACACCACACAATTGTGCTGAGGAGCGGAAATGAGCTGAGAATGAGAAAGAGAATGAGAATGAGAATTTTCTCAATTCCTGAGAATTTTCTCAATTTCTGATAAATTTCTCAATTTCTGAGAATTTTCTCAATTTCTGAGAAAATTTTCAATTTCTGAGAATTTTCTCAATTTTTGAGAAATTTCTCAATTTCTGAGAATTTTCTCAATTTCTGAGAATTTTCTCAATTTCTGAAAATTTTCTCAATTTCTGAGAATGTTCTCAATTTCTGAGAATTTTCTCAATTTCTGAGAATTTTCTCGCTTTCTGAGAAATTTCTCAATTTCTGAGAATTTTCTCAATTTCTGAAAATTTTCTCAATTTCTGCGAAATTTCTCAATTTCTGCGAATTTTCTCAATTTCTGAGAATTTTCTCAATTTTTGAGAAATTTCTCGCTTTCTGAGAATTTTCTCAATTTCTGAGAATTTTCTCGCTTTCTTAGAATTTTCTCGCTTTCTGAGAATTTTCTCGCTTTCTGAGAATTTTCTCGCTTTCTGAATTTTCTCAATTTCTGAGAATTTTCTCAATTTTTGAGAATTTTCTCAATTTCTAAAAATTTTCTCAATTTCTGAGAAATTTCTCAATTTCTGAAAATTTTCTCGCTTTCTGAGAATTTTCTCAATTTCAGAGAAAATTCTCAGTTTCTGAGAATTTTCTCAACTTCTGAGAATTTCTTCAATTTCTGAGAATTTTCTCAATTTCTGAAAATTTTCTCAATTTCTGAGAATTTTCTCAATTTCTGCGAATTTTCTCAATTTCTGAGAATTTTCTCAAGTTTTGAGAAATTTCTCAATTTCCGAGAATTTTCTCAATTTCTGAAAATTTTCACAATTTCTGAGAAATTTCTCGATTTCTGAAAATTTTCTCAATTTCTGAGAAAATTTTCAATTTCTGAGAATTTTCTCAATTCCTGAGAATTTTCTCAATTGCTGAGAAATTTCTCAATTGCTGAGAGTTTTCTCAATTTCTGAGAATTTTCTCAATTTCAGAAAATTTTCTCAATTTCTGAGAATTTTTTAGATTTCTGAGAATTTTCTCAATTTCTGAAATTTTTCTCAATTGCTGAGAATTTTCTCGCTTTCTGAGAATTTTCTCAATTTTTGAGAATTTTCTCAATTTCTGAGAAAATTGTCAATTTCTGAGAATTTTCTCAATTTCTGAAAATTTCCCAATTTCTGAAAATTTTCTCAATTTCTGAGAAAATTCTCAATTTCTAAGAAATTTTTCGATTTCTGAGAAATTTCTCGCTTTCTGAGAAATTTCTCAATTTCTGAAAATTTTCTCAATTTCTGAAAATTTTCTCAATTTCTGAGAATTTTCTCAATTTCTGAAAATTTTCTCAATTTCTGAGAATTTTCTCGCTTTCTGAGAATTTTCTCGCTTTCTGAGAATTTTCTTAGTTTCTGAGAATTTTCTCGCTTTCTGAGAATTTTCTCGCTTTCTGAGAATTTTCTCAATTTCTGAGAATTTACTCAATTTCTGAGAATTTTCTCGCTTTCTGAGAATTTTCTCGCTTTCTGAGAATTTTCTCAATTTTTGAGAATTTTCTCAATTCCTGAGAATTTTCTCAATTTCTGAGAAATTTCTCAATTTCTGAGAAATTTCTCAATTTCTGAGAAATTTCTCAATTTCTGAGAATTTTCTCAATTTCTGAGAATTTTCTCAATTTCTGAAAATTTTCTCAATTTCTGAGAATTTTCTCAATTTCTGAAATTTTTCTCAATTTCTGAGAATTTTCTCAATTTCAGAGAAAATTTTCAATTTCTGAAAATTTTCTCAATTTCTGAAAATTTTCTCAATTTCTGAGAAATTTCTCAATTTCTTTTTT
>NC_064874.1:8462500-8463771 GCF_943734745.1 Anopheles darlingi | reverse complement strand
GCGGACGGAACGGTTCGCTGCGGATGAAGCGGCAACATATACCGGTTGCGGTGCGTGCGGCACGGCACGGCCGTTTTAGCTTTGAACCCATTGGTATAAATCAAACGATGTTAACGAAAACACGAATTGTTAACGAAAACAAGATATTACATTTCTATTACTTATCATATTATACTATACATATTATTATCAATAACATGATTCCATGATCACAATGCAAACACTCATTTTGTTTACATCTAACTGCCAAATCAAATCCACCGGATTTCGCCACGGTTCGCCGCGACAAAATGCAAACTTTCGGGAAAAAACGGGAGATAGAGTATCGTAAGCAGTATGTTTATTCTTGTACCTTCGTGTATCAACTATTTTTGCCAATTGGAAAGCATAACACATATATTCGTTCTTTCTTTTCCATTCCTATAAATGAAAATCAATTTGACCTCTAGGAGTTCGATAACAGTATGCACGGATAGCGCGGATTAGGTAGAGTATTTCTAGTTTGGAAAACAAAGAGTAGAAAAAGTTAGACTTATTACACGGTGTGCCGGAGACTGGGGCCGAAATGGTTGGTGCGAATCGAATCGAATGTAAAACTTTGGCCGATGCGTTGGAATCGAGACATGTAGCCCTAGTCGGCGACAACCGGCGAATGTGGAGCAGCAGCGGAGGGCCAGTCCGCTTCACTTAGTTATCACTGAACGCTGCTCCGCCCGTAGCGGGCACCTCGGAGGTGGTACCACGGTACACGTCTTCGTTCACCAGCCGCTGCCGCTCGATGTACATCGATACACGAATGTTGCGCACCTGGTGATTGTTGATCAGTTTGAGCAGCGCAAACACGGACAATCCGACCCAGGTGGCAAACGAGGCCCAGGCACCGAACTGTGCCGTTCCCATCTCGATGTAGAATCCGGACGTTTGGATGTTCAGCTCCACGTTCGTTATGTTCTGCCCATCAGCGATTTCGCAGCTGAAAGGGATAAGCACACCAGATGCCAGATATAGCGCGGTGGCCACATGGCCAGGTAGCTAGAGGCAGCACTTACGATGGAAAACGTTCCGTCATTTGCTGGCACCAGGTCATGAAACCGAGCGTGATGATGATCGCGCCTATCAGGGTCATCGCACAGAGGGAAACGCTGAACACGACGTCGAAGAACAGGCCAAGGAACGAGCTTTCCAGCTGCCGGTAAGCCAGCAACGCCATTCTGCAACGAGGTGAATGATGAAGTCATGGGAACCTCCGTAAGAATTCGCATTCCCAAACC
>NC_064874.1:8437500-8440000 GCF_943734745.1 Anopheles darlingi | reverse complement strand
CGACGCTTCACCTTCCGCGGTTCAGTCTGACCGGAAGGTCCTGGATCTACGATCTAGAGCAGCACCGCGGTGACAGTGAGACGATGGAAAAAAAAGAGTGTTGGGCCAGGCCAGGAGGGAGGCCACGGGTGCGGACACTTACGACACGAGTAGTCGCGCTGTATGCCGGGTGTGCCCTTGTTGCGGTTCTGCACCCCGATGATTGCTTCCATTGGCACTTCCGTTCGCGGTATGGAGACGGCATGCGGTGGCAGGTAGATGGGCTGCAGCGTCCCGAACGTACACTCGGCCTGTATGTTGTTCCGGCAGCCACCGTGCGTCGTCGTACCACACCACTCACAACGATAACCTGCGAAAAGATGGCAGGGAAGAAAGAACCGGGAAGAGCGTGTCAGCGGATTTGCAGCGCTGTATAACGGGTCTGCGCCACCGGCAGATCCCGCACCGGAGGCTAACCTGTAAGGCATTCGTAGGACCAGCACGTCTTCTTGCAGTACGCACACTTGGACGACTGGGGCAGGTTACCTTCGCGCCAGTGATGCTGATGCTTGACGTGGCCCAGCTCCTTGCCCGGCACGTACGTCGCATTCTCCTTGCAGTCCGGTATGGCAAAGTCCTGACACTCGACGTGCGCAAAGTACTCGCATACTGTGGATGGGGCGAAATAGAGTAGCAGAATGATGGAGGATGATTAAAGGTGTGCGGAGTGGAACACCATTCCGCTTCGCTCATATACTTACTCAAACAGTGTACGGCCGGCGTTTCGTCCAACCGTTTGCGGCAAACCGAACAGAACTTCCGCTTGTGGTGCGACGGTTCCGACCAGCAGTGTGCCACCGGGTTCCGGATAAGGTACGGTGCGATACCCAGGCACGGTGTCACGATGTTGGACACGCACTTCTCGTGCACGATGAAGTTGCAAACTGCGAAAACGCGAAAGAACGCAACATTGGAAATGGTTACTAGGATGACTATTTTTTTTCTGTTGAGCCACACACACACCAGCCATTGCCAGTGGTGTGCGTTCAAGCGTGCTAGATCTGCGTGTGTGTGTGTGTGTGTGTGTTGTTTAGCTCGAATTCGATTCGATGGAGTACAATAGTGTTCCTGTCCGATCAAAGAAGGTTATGCGAGAAAAACCAGAAGACCTGCATCAGCGCCTATCGCGGCCAGTGATGTAACCTGGTGCCTGGCGCACTAGCAGGCTAGCTGCTGGATGAACTCCTTTTTGCGACAACAGCGCGACAACCACGACACGCGAGAAACAGGAAATGATAAAACTGGGTTATCACTGATTAGTTCTGTTTTTAGACCATCGCATCACAAACAAATAAACTAAACAACGCGGAGGGACGCACAACCTGTGCGCCTGTGTACGTGGGCGGGGACGTGGGATGTGACACGTCGGAGGGGTGGTGGTGGTGGTGGTGGTCGAGGCGCTGGTGTGAGCAAGTGATAAGCAAACTAGCCAGCGATATGAATATTGTAACATTTCCAGTGAGATGTACGTGTGTGTGCGTGTGTGTGCGTTGACGAAAACCAGGCCACTCAATTGAGTGAGAGCGCGCCACGACTTGCTAAGGTGTGAGCGGTGTGTGAATGTGTGTCTCGCAATTGGAGCACTAAATGCTGTGAGTTCATGTCTGCTGCTACCATTACGCGGATACCAAGAATCAATCTGTTAAACCAATTGCAACACACAACGGGCATTGGTATTTGTTTTTTTTTGTTATCCAATACATTCATTCCAACATTCACGGTGATGGAGGCGCCTAGTAGCTAGTGATTGTGACGCAGCTACAATTGTTTTTTTTTCGCAAATTATCAAGAGATTAGATAAAAGGCGACCTCGATTTACTTTCTGTTACTGGCTAGTTGCCTCAATTCATTGGAAAATGCTAAAATATTTGATGAAATTCCTTCTAATGGAGACGCATGGTCGTTCATAATTTTGAAGAGTTGGTGGACTGTTGCTTGTGCCAATCCGGCAACAAAAACCAGAACTAAACGCTGATGGTGGAGGCAGAGGAGGTCGTATTCCCACCCCAGGCACGGCTTTCGAATTTAATTGTTCCGCGATTTTCCACGAATTTCCATGACCCACCCCACCCGGGTGCCGCTTCAAGGCATCACTCCCTCGGGGAGCTGCACACCCTTGAAGGGCGCCTTCGCCAACCGGAACAGTACCTGGATAGCTGGATCTGAACTGAACGTCAGGCCTTCCCCCCGGGGAGGGCCTGCTGGGGTTGGAGGGAGGGGGTGCGAAGATGAGGTCGTGTGGTCGCGCAGGTCGGTGCGCGATGTTTACGTTAGTTTCGTTAGGGGCGGGAGCGTGATGTGGTTGAGTTCAGCATTGAATCTATTTTCTACTCTATTCCCTTCCCTTCCCTCCGGGCCAGTGACCGTACCCGGACATGCAGGATACGGATAGAAGAGCACCAGCGGGGGGCGGGGTGGGCGGACGGGGGACCAACTGGCAACGAAACGCGAGCGATGACGC
>NC_064874.1:8395000-8435000 GCF_943734745.1 Anopheles darlingi | reverse complement strand
CCATCACAGCACACTACGCACACCCAGCAGCAGCTCCCAGAGGAGTGGTGAGTGAGGGGGCAGGACGTCGTCGTCGTCGTCGACAGCATCCATCAGCTGCTGAGTGTTTGGTTTGGTCCACCGTAATGGCAGCACTAACGATCTCTCATCTCACAGAGCGAATCTATGTGTGCGTATCTGTGTGTGTGTGTGTGTGTGTGCGAGCGGGAGCGCGAGTGGAAAACGACGATGGAGAGAGTGCCTTGGAAAATATTTACAATAAATCCTGTCCCGTAACATTCTGTCGCGACCGAGGTGCTGCTGCTGCTGCCACTGGTACAACAAGTGATGAGTAGTGAGTAGGCTGCGGCCGGAGTGAGTGCCTGCCTCACGAAACCCCGCACCCCCTCCCTCACCCCCCATTTCCTCTTTTTTCCCCCAATGGTGTGGTGTGCTGGAATCATTCCATGGCCTCGTCCAACACACACAGCATCCACCGATTCAGCGCGCTCCAAGATTCACTCCCACACTCGCAGTGAGCGCCACAGAGACATCCACAACCAGGAAAAACCATCCCTTCTCCATGATGGATCGCTATCGACCTTCTCGAATGTAGTGAAGTGAGCGTGAGCTGAACTGGTAGGCCATGATTCTGCCTATTTTCGTTGTTGTTGTTGTTGTTGTTGTTGGGGGGCACAGTACACCAACCACCACTAACCAGGCCTACTACATTCCGTCACAATATCGACAGGCCAGGGTTTTGGATTCTGGCCGAGTCAAATAATATAGTGCTCACGTTTTGCTCCTCAGTATTTGGAGAGAAACAGACTCTGGCGGTGGGGGCGACCGCACGGAGTGCGCTATTGCTTTGTACACAAACACACAAGCCAGGAGGGGCCTGCTTTCATGTTTTTCCAGGGAAAAACGCGAGCAGACCAGACGCACGCATGCATGCACGCACGCACGCACGCACGCTCGCATACTACCGTAAACAGAGTTTTCTTTTGGCTGCTTGGCGATGGAGGAAAACGAAGAGAGAGTAGAGAGCGTCCGTGCTCGCTGTGCGTGTGTGTGTGTGTGAGAGAGAGAGAGAGAGAGAGAGAGAGAGAGAGAGAGAGCGCGGACGCAAAAAAAAAACGGTAGAAAACTGAGCGACCCCAAAATGGAGTGGTGAAAAATTGTGAAAAGTAAGGAAAGTGTGCCCACACGCCATACCATCGTCCATCGTCACCATGCCCGCCGTACACATACGCATATACACACACATACATATACCCTGCACACAGCGATGCATGTACACACAAGGCGTGTGGCGGTATTCGAGCTAGCATCGCGTAGCAAACACCAATCGGAATCAAGGTGGCCAATCAAGGGGACCCCTTTTTTTGATGTCATTTGACGAGGAGGATGAAAGGGAAAAATCATTACTAGGGACAGTTGCTGGTGGTCTAGACCAACGCGTCTACTTGGCATACATAGAACGAGAAGACCAGACAAAGCAACTGGGAATGTGGAAAGGGAACGCAGTATTTGAGCTGCAGCAGGTCAGTACGCCGACTTCGATCCGTTTTTGCCGCTGGAGTCCTAGTGGCCTCCTTTTGCAAACCACGCAAAACATAGAAGGCATCGAGTGGACGGCTGCGAGTCACGAACAACACGAGCGTGCGCTGTGTTGTGGGGTTGGTGGCCACCATGCTCCAGGCGTGTGCGGAAACGACGGTTCGGAAAGTGGATCCATCGTTGTTGCAATTGTTGTTGCTACCATCAACCCCTGGTGTATGGAGGAGGTTTTCCATAGTTTTTATTCTTCCCCATGCACTCATGACTTTGTGCATGGGTTGGCACACCACCACACGCACCAACAACGGACCGACGACGACACCTGTACACCTGGCGGACTCGACGCTAGAGTAGGTTACCATCGGCCAACGGATCGGTCCACCAGCGGTGCGAACAGTAATGGTCAGCACTTCCGGTAGAGGTCACGCTGGTACTGGTGGTGGTAGTGGTGACGGTGACGATGGTGGGTACTACTCTGAGCTATTGTTGCCGCTCCCGTGTGTTGCGCCGCGGAGAGAGATAATTTTAGCTTGATGAAAAATCAAATTTTCCACCACCATTTTCCACTCGACCGCCACCTTGACGGTCAGAATTTGAAGTCAGCGGCTACTACTCTCGAGCGCAAATCATTCGCTCTACAGCAACGACCACCACATCGACACACCAGCAGGCGGTCCCCTTCTTCAACCGTTCATCGTCATAAGGAAAGTGGCGACCATTCTCAGCAGCAAGTCGCGCATAGCAGAGCGAGAAATCTGCCGCACGCACGTACGCACGTACGCACGCACGCACGCACCCCTCCCCCATATCTGTGTGGTGGTCGCACATAACGCACGCACGGACACACATACGCATACAAACACATGACACGGCAGCACCAGCGTCCTTCTTCGACGAACTTCACATAGTAGGCCACCGTCATATCACCATAGCACCACCAACTCTAAGTAGCAGACACAGACACACGCACACATACACAGGCACACACACACAGGCGTAACATCGTGCGCACTAGCGGACGCCCGCACACACATTCTGCATCTCTTTTGCGCACGGATTTTAGGCATAGAGAGCGAGAGAGAAAGAAAGAGAGAGAGTGAGAGAGAGAGAGAGTGAGAGCAAAATCGACGGTCACCTCTCAACGGGGTCAGATACATTATTCACCTGTTTCTGAAAGGAAAAATCGGGAAAACTCCGATGGAAAACTCTCCCAATCGGACCGGGGGGGGCTTTCGCACGTCATTTCAGCACTGCGTGGCCAACCGTGATGGCTACTGCCTGTGCCTCCGGGGGGGGGGGGAGGTGGCGAAATGATTATATTTGATTTGGATTTTTTCAAACATTTTCTTTCTTTACTTTCACTCGATTACTACTCTTAATCGTTGTCGACGTTCATCTCTCACTCATCTCATACCGTCACAGGCACGCACGCACACAATCTCTATCTCTTTCTCTCTCTCTCTCTCTCTCTCTCTCTCTCTCTTTCTCTCTCTCTCTCTCTCTCTCTCTTACACGCAAACTCTCTCTCTTTCTCTCAACTTTTCCTTCATCACATCGATATCGTCCTTTCCCATTTTTTCCTTTTTTATCCTCCAACCTCCAGAGCACACACTGCACACATACACACACACATACGCGCACACACAGCATACTCTGCTGCTAGATCTGCGACTTCACTTTCTTCTCCCTGAGCTCACGGGATGGAGAGAGCGGGCGGGCGAGGGGGGAAGGAGGGTGCCCAATTCACCATTTTTTCACTTTTCCACGGGCACGGCAGGTGGGTTTTTCCGAAAGCCTGACCACCGTAACCGTTCACAAGAGTATCCTTGTACTGCGTTGGAGCACCAGAAAACGCGAACCAGGCGCTCCCGGAAGACGACACACGGATGATGACGGTGGTGGCGGTATGGTGGTGGTAGCGGATCTTGAGTTGAATTAAGGTTAACCGAGTCGCGATAGAAGGTGGTGGCCACCTCCCGCTCCACCCTAATTGATCGAGCAGAGGCAGAGGGAGAGACCGCTTGAGGCCATGGCCGAGAGCACTAATAGCACTAAAAGTGCACTAATCCGGATCCCACCGTCATCAGGCCTGAAAGACCTGAGATGATACCGACCGGATTACAGTAGCGGCAGCAGCAGTGGCGGCGGACGTGTTCACTGGAGCCGCCATCAGCAGTAGTGGTGCCACCGTTGCCCGTTCGCACGGCAGAAAATGTTGCTCCATTTTGTCCTCCCTGTTTGTCACCATTACGACCGCGTCGCTCCTGATGACACACGGGCACGGTGCACGAGCAAAGGTTGAAAACTGAGCCCACTTTTACGGTCCAAGCGACCGAGAGGTCTCCCCCTCAGAGGAGCTAAAGTTTTCCACAGCGGGAGCGGGACTATGCATTCTCGCTCTCACGCGCCTCTCGTTTAATTCCTTTCGAAAGGGAAATTCATATACCACCAGCGCTCTGGCTCTCTCCACCTCTCTGGGAAAATCGGATTCCTCTCAGAAGTTTTCCAGGGAGCAGTACTAGCAGCAGGATGGAAGCAGTTTTCCACGCTGCTGCCTCTCGCGCTCGCAGGTTAAGATTCATTCTTTGATTTTCATGTTCTCTCTCGTTGGCTCGCACTTTATTGTAGCCATCCACAATTTACTTATCGACCGTTCATCCTTTTCTTTCTCTCTCTCTCTCCCTCTCATCTCTGTCGATGTACAATGTCAACCTTCAGGAATCTCGAATCCGCTTTTCCTTCATTGGAATTCTTCACCTTCATGGATGGAGCTGTGCACTCGCAATGTTCGATTCAATTGGAGATATTATACATTATGAACAGTATGGCTCAATTCTTAACCGTCCATTGGTTCTAGAATTCTAGAGGCGAGTTTTCCTCGTCTACTTTGTTCCTTACCATTTGTCCAGTCGAGCACGGTCCTGGAATATTCACATTCGAGCAGTCTCGCAAGGGAGTTCGTTTCCGTTTCACTCTCAGTTGTGAAGATTGCGTTTGAATTTGAACCGTTTAGCGTGGCGAACTATACACGTCAAGGGTATGATAAATTCAGTATATTCAAGATTTTTTGAGGATTAATAGAACCTTATTCACTGGAGAACAACGGAGCAATAAATTTCCATCGTTCACTACGTCAATTCATGCTATCCACGCCTTCTTTGATGGTTTCGTTGAACCGTTGTCAAGGGTGTTGAACGCTTCATAAAGAATATTTTCGGAGAAGTTACTCTATGACTTACAAATCACACACAATCGGAAGGCTTCGTTATCTGATGTTATCTTCTAATTTTATTAGAAATCATTTATAGTGTTTTTGTTCGGTAATTATATCAGGAATATGGTCTTACATACGCTAATATCTTTACCAATGGAGCCTATGCTGCTACGTTACACTAAGTAAATGCTATGCTATGAAGGGTTTCATCCTCCACTCCCTTGATCATGATTGATCGTTCAGTGATCCGATACACCGTGCATGGTGAGCCCTATACGTGTGTCATCGATTGTTTATAACGTCCGATGGAGCAGCCCGTAGCCGCCACCTTTCCTCATAAGACCGAGATGGAATGAAGATGTTGGTAGAGTATCTTACATATTAAGTACAAGTTTGCGTGTGTTTGATGTAAGTGGTCTAAATGCGGTATCGTCGTTTCTCCCTCTCGTCTTCCAGCAAACTCGCGCAGGATGCGTGAAAAGCTCATTAATGCGGTACAATATTTATCTCAGCCGCCTCATGGGATGATCATGCTTTGGCCAAACGTTTCGCACGTACGTAGGACAGAAAAGAGATTAATCGGAACTGATCGGGCAAAGAGAACAGCGAAGGGCGCTAGCGCTGTGATGAGACAGCTTGTAATACGACGCGGCAGAGAATTGATATGTTGTCTTTAATCGATTTACACCCAAAGCATCAGTGAAGCAAAATTTAAATGGAAATATCTTAGGTTCCAACGCAAAACTGACCGAACGCAAATGTTGAATGAGAAGTGATGTGAAACGATAACAAAAAATCTAATAAACTAAACCGATGGAAGCTAATACAAATGGAATCGAGTCACTTTTCATAATTCGTTGTGAGCTTTGGCTAGCAAAAACGTGCGTCTGGTTCCAATACCACCACCATCACCACTGGCTACCGTCTATCCAAGCCCATGGTCTTCGAAGAATCCTTGTGGTGTTTCATCCTAGAGTGGAAAGAAAACAAATCCATTAATGACGCTAGCAACTTAAAGCTATAGAGCAAAATGACCAAAAAAGAAGAATAGATTCATGTTCTAACAAATGGTAATCTTGGTTTTGGGCATTCCTTCTCAAAGGATGTTCCCCTCGGGGCGGTTGCGCGGCAAGTTTGCTGAGCTTTTGTTGAGCAAAAGAAAAGATTTATATTTATCGATAGCAGCACCAACAAAAACAAAAAAAGAATGTGTAAACTAGCATAAGAAAAGATTGGTTAGAAAGGAATAAAATGCTAAATTAAGACACAAAACTAATGAAAAAGTAATTAAGATTCTTGTAGTGACGTACGTGCGGTGCAATGCTAAAGGCTCACAAGGAAAAGAAGACATATAATGAGATAAAACTCTGGGTTATCTAGCTATTGAAGATATATTGAAGCAAAAAGGAAAGAAGTGAAAAAGACGCTTTTAGTTTAGCTAACGTATACAAACTAGCTAAAAAAAGAAACAGAAAGAGCGAGTAAGAGCGAAATGTGCACGCACCTGCAGCTGCACGGTTCAGGGCACACGAAAAGTAGTTGCATTGCCCCTTGAACATAGTTAGTTATTGATTGCACATGTTTTGGTGTGCTTGCGATTAGGTAATCGATTAGAATGGATTCACATTGGAACGTTAACAAGCAAACACAATACATATAGAAAACACAGATCAAACACGGATTAAACAAAATTGCAAACGGAAAACAGATAAGCAAGGACATGGTTTACACACAAAAATAAACAAACAGACAGACAGACAGACATAAGTTACGTACCTTTGTTGGTTGCGTTTTGTTCTTTTAGCTTTTTTGGGGACTTTGAGTTGCGATTAGAGTGTCAGTAGAAGAAACAGAAGAATGTAGTAGAATGAAATTACGAAAGGGGAAGTTTGCGCTCGCTCATGTTCATCACATTTGCCTTGCGCAGTGTGAATAGAGCAAGAAACAAAGCACGGCAGTATCAGAGAGGTAGAAAAAGAAGTGGGAAACGTCACGGAGAATCCAGATCCAGAACCGATATCAAGTGCCGGAGCTTATTAACTTGGTAACTATATGTTATCTAGGCTAGGCCAGTAGTTTGGTAGTTGTCTCTTCAATCGCTGTATCTGCACTTGTTGCACATTTTTGTTAGTTAGTCTCTCTTCTAAAGATTAATGGTATGATACATTCTTCCTACTCGAAGAGTTGCTAGTTTATTGTTCAATCATAACATAACACTCTGCTCTACACATCAGCAGCAATATGGTGAAGGAGAATGAAAGCAAAGAAAGAGAAGAGTGCGCAAATGGTAACCAAATACAAACAGTCCGTTCCACCAGGAGGAGCTCGGCTACAATAGTTTAAACTCAAGAAATGGCACATTTTGTGGAAAGTGATATATCAATATCAGCTCACCCACGCGCTGGATTTATTCTATCTAAATCGGGTGTGCGCAAGGGGTTTTGTTGGATCGGCTAAACCGCAGGATTATCGGGGTAATACGGGAACGAGGGCGGTAAGAGATGAAAAGGAAGGAAAACCAATAGAGGGAATTGAGAGAGATTGTTGGTTAGGGAACAGGTTCGTCGCTGGATCGTGCATGTGCTCAGAGCAGTCCAATATCTCTTAAGGCTCCATCCGCCGCTTCGTCCTAGGCAAAACATGAAAATACAATGTACACAGTGCGGTGGCTATGTTTTAGGTGGTTTTGATTTTTGTTTCATAGGTTTAGACCGTTCCAAAGGTTGTTGAGTGTGGTTTTAGTGAGCAGTATAGGAGTATAGGGTAGCGTTGTTTTCGTTTCGTTTGTAGTTTGCCTATTTACAGATCGGCCGCTACAAGAGGTCGCATTTAGAGCCGTGCTAAAAAATCCGTTAAACTGTTGTTGCCGACCGTTCAGTTTTTGGATGGTTCAGATGGTCAATTTTCATAGAAGATCGAAAAGACGCTTGAAGACAGCAGAGTGACCGTGAGAACAAGAACAGAGATATAACAGAAGATCGATAGAGATGGATCACCAAATCACGTACATACACACCACGCCTTTATTTTCAGACAATTCACTCCGATCCACATGCTTCATAATGTACAGCAAGGTTGGGTGAGGGAAGAGAGAAGAGGAGGTGGGAAAGGGGAACTTTAATTTTTTTAACAGAAGAATATGAATGCCGCACACGAACACGCGCTGCTTAGGATAGAGGAATATCTACAATGGGGAGGAGTAAAGAGTGTTATCCAAACCTTATTGTCTTTATCCACAAGGTGCACACTGGCTAGCATCCCATTAGCGAACTCTGCTTGACGTAGTACTGATAGATCGAACCGATTGCTCGCAAGATCCGTCCTAATATTAAATACACCGTAGGTCCACAGTTACAACGAACAACCGATCCAAACACACGACCATGCAAATTTAATTCCCGCAATCGGTTAATGATTCTTCTTTCATGCAAATCATCGGCAGGGGTGCAAAGAAATACTTATTAGATAAAGGAACTTTATAATTACTCAGAAAAAAAAACGGAATTATGAAACAAACACAAAAATATAACGTCAAAGATCGACAAACCACGGATAAGGAGCAAAAGTGGTTCAAACCAAAGAAAGAGAATGGAAACATTGGGTAGGGCAAGGTGCAATAGAGAAACGAATTGGAAACAAAAACAGAAAAAGACATCCCACCCACCCTTCGAGACGGTTCTCACCGAAAGTGGTAGCTCATCCACCTCGACAAAGGCAGAAACAAACAAGAGATAAGAGGAGGTGTTGTGTTTGTGGGTATATATTTTCTAAGCGTTACTAAGTATGTCTCTAAATGTATAAATGGCTAAAATTTCGTGTTTACATGTGTGTCTGTGTGTTTTAAAGTTTCACTTTGTTTTGTTTAAATATAAATACTCACGATCGCGATACGATAGTGTTCGCAGATCAGTGTCGACGTCGATAGTATTATGTCTTTTGGAAGTCGACTTATGTGGCTTATGTTACTACCTAAACTATAGCCGTAGCATTTCCGCCTCGCTTTTATCTTTACGGATCATTTTTGGAAAAACAATAAAAAAGGACGTCAGCATAAAAAAGAAATCCTCTCGCTCTTGGTGGACAGATAGAGGTGTGTCTGAAGGTGTCTAATGGACAGGGACGGGGACAGTAGGAGGGCAATGGTAGTGTCCTGGTTAGACGTGGTCGTGTCTGGGTGTGGTGTCGGTTAGAGTTTAGTAAATCAAAAAATAATCGTCCTCATCTAGAACCTGTAAGACAAATTTTGGGAAGAGGATTTTGAGTAAGTTTCTCACTTTTTCGAATCCCATCAGTCGCAATCGACTTGATCCGCTAACGGTCATTTTCGTGTATATGGGAAAGTATGTAGCCCCACCACTGGATAAAGCACTTGATACACTATTTTGACAAAAAGGAATGAAAGGGATGTGAAGGGAAACGTTTAGAAAGCATTTAACATGATCCAAAAAAGGTCCCAAAAGAACGAACAGTAAGGATAATAGAAGCTACTTACAAACAAAGTGTCTGTCCCCGAAAGATGAGGTACATGTACAATCGAATGAGTTGTAGACCAGAAACAAATAACGAACTTGGAACAAGAACGATAAGGAAACTCCAAATGGATTGAAACTGAAGGTACTAAGAGACACACCGTTTGAGATCCAACCGATTGCATATTTACAGCACTGCTGACGCTTGCCCTGGCACGCTGGCAGGATACCACGACGAGAGGGAAACTGTACCGATACCTAAGCTGAAGAAGAACACACACCGAACGCATTCCTCGATAGTGACACACCTAATGTACCCCATCCCAAATGGACCAATGGGAAAAAGCTAAAATGTGACAACCTTCACGTGAAGCAGTGCGGATCATTCGGAGAAAAAGAAGGCTATCAGCTGTTGACGCCTGTTTGTGTTGTGTGCACTTGCACCGGAGAGCAGGCGCGGTTGCACTTTAGCATTCCAGTTCCTTTTGCTGTAGCGCATGGTGTGGTTGCGTTGCGACGAAGAAGGGAAGCGATGCGAGGATTAAAAAAGAACGAAACGAGAAGAAACGAAATTTGAAAAACCATTTGGCGGCGGCAGTGGTTTTGCACCAAGTTAATACGGATCAAAGACGAGCAGGCACTTCTAGCTGCACGACAGTACCGAAGCACCGAAGCATAAGTGAAGGACATTTTCGGCGAACGAGGCTAGCGATAAAATACGGATGATAAGCCACTACATAACGTAAGCTTGGTACCAACGATGAGAAATGTTTCAGAGCAAAAATTACAATAGAAAACAAAAACGAAGCAAAAGGGGCTCAAAGAAGGTATCAAGCATCACAATCTTAATAAAGCAAAATGGACAACTACCTAACAACTACGTATGGCCGTCATCGGTAAGTTATCAGTTAAGATTTTCGTTCAAATCCTATTGAATGGATGTGAACAAATCGCTTGTAGTGTTTGGTTTGGAGTACAACGATTGAGGTTGCGTTGGTGAATTGTTTCGTTATTTTCCAATTGAAGAGATATCCACTCACCAATCCGGTAAGCCGTACCAGATGATACAAACAACACGCGGTCCATTATTTATAAAAAATAAAATGAAATAGAAAAAGGGTAAGAGAGAAAAGAGAGGAGAGAGAGAGAGAAAGAGAGAAAGAGAGAAGAAAAGGAAAGTGTAAGAGGATCGAAAGTATATCTTAAAACGAACCATCCGAAAAACAACTTTATTTCTGAATCCTAAACAGGATTGTGCTATAGTAGGTTGAGCACGAGTTTAATTCTGTTTAGAGATTCGGCATCGATCAGTAAGGGTCGGTGGGAAAGCCGTCTCTCAAGCAATGATGAAGCAATGAATTTCGTTCAACGTGAAACCAAAGATCAAAGGGTTCGACAAAGAGGCAAGGAAGCGAAAGCTAGTTTGCGCATCAGAAAATCGGATGGCCTTTTCGGCCAGTCATTCTACGTCGGATTGTGATTATGTTGAAAATCGGCAAGTACGCTATCGTTCTGAAGTAGCTCATACAGTGCGGACACCAACAACCACCGGAAACAAAATGTCAAATGATCGTATTCGAATCAAATATTCTTTTCTTCGTACTTCCACCTGAAGGAAGGGAACGAAAGTTGAACATTAACTTAAAGCTGTGGGGGATTCTGTAAGAAAACAATCAATCTTAAGCTAATAGACAGGACAGAATGGCTCTTAACACGATGCTACGAAAAACTCAAGACTACCCAAAACCCAAAAATGCCGGTATTAGTAGTGCATTCGGTTCACATGCTTCATCCAGACACAGGCACAGGCACAAGCAACAAGACACTACAGAATCGAAGAGGGGCTCAAATATTCGATCGATACAGGGGTGGAAGGAGGAGTAGGGGAAAAAATAGAAGACATATAGGGCCATAGAGTTGGCCGAAGGATGCAAGAGGATTTTCTTTTTTATGGTTAACGGAAATACACACTAGCACAAGAGATACAAATACGGACGGGGGATGCTGTTATCAGCGCGGCATAACACTAATACTCTTCGTAAGGAGGGTTTTGTTTAATAGGATTAAAAATTATGTCTACTAAACTGCCCTTGAAAGGCGATTCTATCCGATTAAGTCACTATTTGCTGCCGTTGGGATGAGCATAATCTTTTATCTCTCTTTTCCTCTTTTTTATCGCTTATGCTATCTCGCTGTGGTGCTGCATCCCAACTTGAAGGCATATTACCTACACGATCACACTCTAATCGAGCTCCAGCCAGCATGCATAGGTTGATTTGATTCATTCTTTAATTGACTGCTCACTGAACTTGAACATTAAAATTAGGGACAAAAACAGAAAAAAGAAAACAGATATGCAAAGCCTCATTTTTGGTATTTGGTGAAAGTAAGCACTCAAAGTTTCATCGTCGTTTGCAGGGCACCGAGGGCGAACAAAAGCAAACATAAGGAAATGACAAATTAACGATCTCAACAACAAAACAATAGGCTGCACAACAAACTAAAACAACCTTACTTGGTAGTAAAACACATACAAAATGGCTGGCGTTACAGTCTAGAGGCAAGTCATTAGGCTCTTGAACAACACGACAGACACAAAGCAGAACGGTGGTTTCTGGTTGGTATGAGTCGGTGATAAATGTGCGCAAAAGGTATAACAAACGTACAACAGTCAAAAAGCTATCTTAAGACTAGGTAGCACGTGGAAACTTATGATCAAGGGAATGAAAAAATAAAGAAGATAAAACATAATATTTAAAGCTTAACGTCAGCAGCAGTATTATGGATGTTTGGAACCAATTTCTGGCGCATTGTTGTAGCGGGAGCTGGCATAGCGTGTGCGTGAGTGTTTTTGTTTTTTTTTTTGTTTTATAAAGTGGTGTTTTCTGTTTGTTTTTAGCAGCAAATTATTGGCGAGAAAGTGTTTGTTTGTTTGTTGGTTGGGTTTGTTGGCAAGTCTATATCCGATGGTTTCGTTTGGCGTTCTGGCATTATGAGGTTATATATCGTAAGAATCATCGGGTGTACTGACCTCTTGAAGCACATCTTGGGCAGCTATCGCCTTGAGGACGTTCTTTTTCGACGTTTCCTGTATTTCTCCTCCCACTAGCAGCTCGTCCAGTATAAAGTACGCCTTCTCGAAGTTGAAAATGATATCCAACTCACAAACCTACAGAACACAAATCAGGCGCTACAGCTTCTTGCTTTGGCAAATGCGATCCTTTCTGATTTCATGGTACTTACACTACCGAAGTACTTGTCCAGCAGCTCCACATACCGGTGGATCACCTCGAGTGTTAGCAGTTCGTTATCGTTCTGTTCGATCGCGCAGCAAAAGTACAAGCTGGCGTACCTGAAAAGCAAACGAAAAACCGAAACTAGTAAGCAAGCCGTTACAAAACGCTGCCCAGGTCTTCAACTCTACCTTACCTTTTATAGACGATCGTACAATCTTTCCACTCCAGGAAGGAGCACATCTTGGGCTTTCGGGACAAAATCGTCGTGATCAGTTCCCGGGTGATCTTCTTCTTTACCTTGTCCGAGTGTGCGACGTACCACTTTTGAAGGCGCAGCTTGCCTTGACGGCTAAACAGTAACATAAATTGCAGCTGAAAGGGAGCGAGAAACGAGCGTTTGGTAGATAAAAAGGCACTTTTGGGCGATAAAAACAGGCCATGTTTGCCAAAGGTTTGATGACGTCACTGGTTTATCACTGCGGTGACACGGCGGTGAACAACACTCTCGTACAGCGATTTCTAGCCTCGCGGCCAGGTTATGCAAATGTTCTCGGTCTGCGGAACATTCAGCCCTATGCTTACCATGGTATTCTACTTTATTGAGATCACAATTTACGCTAAAAATTCCGTGTTTCGGATTCACGGATCCACCGTCGAGGTGGAGATGCAGAAGGTACAGGCACACACACACGCAACTACATGCCCATGCAGCATTTAACCGAAAACGAATCGGTTCACAGTTGTCAAACCGGTTCAACTTTCTGCACGTCAAACGCGCGACAGAAGGAAAAAAGAAAAAGAAAAAGTCAAGGAAAACAAATCGCATAAAATTTAATTGTTCTCGCAAAACATCTAAACTTGTGGAGAAATGTGAGTTTTCCGTGTTTGTTAAAACCACCACACTCCCCTTCCCCGGGTGATCGAAATGGATGTTGTGCGAAACAACGTCGGCAGTGGTGCGAGTGCCACGGCAGCTGCTGGAAACGGTACCAAAATGATCGATTTCAAGACGATCTGCCGTATTTGTGGCAAATCGGACGAAACGCTCACCTCCGTGCACTCCCGGTATCAGAACGATCTGAGGGGTAAGATTGCCAAGTATCTCAGTGTCGACATCGCGGAGAATGATCGGCTGCCGACGAAGATCTGCTTCTGCTGCAAAGATATCATCACCAAGTGGCACGACCTGTTTGAGCAGTGCCGTGTGATGGAGGAACGATTCGTGGCCATCCTGGAGACCTGCGAGAAACGACAAAGTGAATCGAGCGTTCGCGAAACGGAAACGAACAACGAGAAAGGCAACGCATCTGTGCCAGAGGCATCAGAACCTGATTTAATAGAAAGACAACCAGAGCCAAAGAAATGGTATGAATACATCTTAAGCTATACGTTGGTTTTGGTTTCAATGTTCTTTGTTATGTTTCAGCAAAAGATCACCTGTAACGCGATCAAAACCAGTGGAATGTTCGTTCTGCAAAGCGGATTCGTCTACGACCCGGTGCCAACGATTCCCTTCACAATCGGATCTGGTCGATCACATGAAGGACGCACATTGGGATCAAATATTTCACTGCGAACAGTGCGACAACTACCTAGATCGTACGAAACTGATCGAGCACATGACGATGCATGCCCTTAGCTTGATACAACCAGCGGGGGGCTCTGGAGTGAACGAGGCGGATGAGGCTAACTGTAGCGACGCAGCAGGGTCGGAGAATTCCGCAGAAGAAGACGAACCTGATGGTGAGCTGGAGGAAGCCGAAGGCAGCCAGCTAACGACCGAGCTAAAGTCGGGCGAGGGAAGCACAAACAAGGAGAATGATGACAAGGAGGACCCTGCCGCAACGGTGACTGAGCTGAAGAATATGGATTCGCGGAAATTGTACTGTTACACCTGCGAGAAAACGCTTGCTAACCGCAGCGCCTACTCGTACCACGTGAATCAGGTGCACTTGAACATCAAAAACTTTGATTGTAGCTTCTGTGAGAAAAAGTTCGGCAATCGACGGCTGCTGAACAATCACATTTCAAATGTCCACTCGCGGGAGCGCAACTTTAGCTGTAACGTGTGTGCCAAGCGGTTCAAAACGAACGTCGCACTGTACAACCACTCACGGGTGCACGATGATAAGCTGCAGTTCAGTTGTCGGTTTTGCGATAAAAAGTTTCGCTTCCGCAACCATCTAGTAAGCCACGAGCTGATCCACCTCGATGAGCGTAGCTTTTCGTGCGGTCAGTGTAGCAAAAAGTTCAACACGAACGAGTGTCTGCAGAAGCACAAGTTGACGCACGTGACGACCGAACCGTACCAGTGTCCGCTGTGCGGTTTTAGCACCAAGCAGAAGCGCTACCTAGTGATGCACGCTAAGCGCATCCACATGGTACGATAAAGGGGACGGCGGAGATCTTTGGAGGCACTGACATAATTATCCATATTCCTCGGGATCGAGTGTGGTGAGTAATTATTGTAATCACTTTTTAGCATAAACCACGTTTCTAGCAAACTACTAGCGAACCCGCGAAAATGACCGCGTGCAAAAAGACAGAACATTTCGAACGATAAGAATCTGAACCGTCGGAAGGAGGAGAGCAAAACTATCCGTTAAACCCATTCTCTTAGCTACCGGTGTACCTGAATGAAGAAAAACTAAGGCGAGACGGCGTAAGAAAGAAAGAAGGGAAAACACACAGAACAACAACATTTCGTAGAGAAATATGTCGTAGTGAGTATGTAGGCAAATCGTCGTCATTTAGTGGAATCGAAAGCAAATATCGTCAAGATAACGCGTAGTGTAGTAGTAGTTTCAACATGCTTCAAACACGTGGACAGTCAACAACACAAAACGAAACGGAAACGATTAATCACTGCATTTCTAGTGTAAGCCAATGGAATATGTAAATCCTATCGTAGTAGTTCATGTTGCCAGACGCTTCCGCCGTTCGGTCGCGCCATTTTATTGATCCAAAATTGTTCCCGTTTTAGTTGCAGGAGCTATTGATTCGATTTAAAATTAACGTCAGTTGAAGCGTGTTGTGTTATTGGGCCGATATGGGCGGTGGAACCGTTGTGCCACGGGATGATTATGTTTTTTACTTTCCACCTTATTACTGCCAGTATTTATTGTCCACTGCTTCCCAGTGAGCCGTGTTAGCGTTACTGTTTAGCGTTAATAATTTATTTCACTCTCATGTATCGGTAGACCACCGTTACTGTTAACGGATAAGGATCGCGTATTTATTACTCGAATAAATTTAATGGACCCCGCGCTAAGTTATTATCTGTCTAGATTAAACAAAGCATGGATAATTGCTCCTTCATTGCGTTAGTCGTTAGATAATATTCGAAATACCTACTCGATAGTCTGCTGCGGTGTTGCTCTAATTCAACAAATTCGCTTTTACAACATTTCTGCCTCGTCTAAAATACTCAAAACCTGATAAATCGGAGGGAAACTAGTCTCCAAACTTCTGAATTTCTTGAAATTTACGAACCTGAAATACCCACCGCAAATTGTGAATATCTTGTGCTCGGCATGCGTATAGCCTGTACTAACCTTGGGCCCGGTGACTTTTGTTTACATCAAACCGTCGGAGGCACGTTTTTCGGTTTCAACCTGTTCCTAGAGGTGTTTTTAGTGAATTTAGAACATTTCCGGTCTGTGTAATGGATTACGAAGCATTTGTAAACGCCCATAAGCCGCAGCTTCAGTCATCTGGTGTGCCGGAACATTTTTGGCCCGAACTCTACCGCAAACTTACGGGTCAGGTCTTTGATGCTGGTCTCGCCTTTTCGCTGCTCGCCGTGGATTACGGAGATGAGGTACGCTCGGCAGAAGATCCCGTTTGGCTGTTGCAGGTCTCCAAGGAAGGCGGAATTAAGGCCGACGATCCTACCGAGATCTATCTGATCGATCATGCGTGGACCTTCCGAACCGATAACGCGAGACAGCTGCTGAACGCCCATCCCGAGCTCGTTAGCCGGCTGGCGGTGATGATGGGTTTAGAGCAGGATGATACGGTACCGCCGGCGGCATACATTCCGCGCATACTGCAGGATATGTGGCGCTGGTGCAATACCTACTCGGTTAGCGCCGATGGACTGTCGGTCGAGAATCGAATGCCGATCTGGTACGTGATGGATGAGGTGGGCAGCGCAGTACTGCACGGCGATTCACCCAACAGTCGCATCGTTCCGTTCATGCACATCGAAGAAGGCATCACCTACAGCTTGCTCTTCCCGATCGAGGACATCGACGAGGGTGACACGCTATACCGGGACTTTGTTGAAGGTGTGCCAAGTGATGCGAAGGAACGCGACGCACTATTGTTACCGTGGCGTTACTGTTCGTTCGTGAAGGAAGACTTTAGTCAGAGTGAAGCATCGAAAGAGTACTTTTTGGCTGGCCACGTCGAGGAATCGTTGCCAGGCGAGGATATTCCGCCACCACTAATTGACGCTAATCGACCGTTGAAGGTGTACTCGCAGTACGAGATGGTGAACAAGTATCTGACCGATCCTTCGTACGAGTTGGTCGACGAACCGGCGGAAGCAGACATTCTCTGGATGACGACGCACTTCAAGGAGTTCCGAGAGCTGAGCGAAAGCCGCCCGAACACGTTCGTTAATCAGTTCCCCTTCGAGAACGTGATGACGATCAAGGATTTGCTGAGCATCGTCTGTCGCCGAGCGGCCGCGGATGGAGCCGGTGAACAAGAGGTGGATACGGATCCCTTGGTAAACCCTCGGCCCCGTTGGCTACCAGTGACGTATAACCTGAAGACGGAACTGGTAGCATTCGCCAGCTACTTTCAGAATCGAGCTCAGCGTGGTCTCGACAACCACTGGATCGTTAAACCCTGGAATTTGGCCCGTACGCTCGATACGCACATCACCGACAACCTGGCGCAGATCATGCGCCTTCAGCAAACCGGTCCAAAGATCGCCCAAAAGTACATCGAACATCCGGTGCTGTTCGAACGTACGGAGCTGGAGGCAGCAGTCAAGTTCGACGTGCGGTATGTGCTGCTGGTGAAGAGCGTCGACGACCTGTGTGCGTACGTGTACACCAACTATTTCCTTCGGTTCGCCAATAAGCCGTTCCAGCTAGATGACTTCGATGATTACGAGAAGCACTTTACTGTGATGAACTATGGCGAGTTTACTCTGCGGCACATGAAATGTGACGAGTTTCGGCGTTGCTGGGCAACGCAGTACCCGCGGCATGATTGGGATGCTATCGAGACCGATATCTGCACAATGCTAAAGGAGATGCTGCAGGGTGCGACCAAGCTTCAGCCACCGTGCGGTATCGGGGCTAGTCAACAATCGCGCGGTCTGTACGCAGTCGATCTAATGCTCGAGTGGACCGGCGAGGCGTACACGCGCATCCAGCCTAAGCTGCTAGAAGTCAACTTTACGCCCGACTGCAAGCGAGCCTGCGAGTACTATCCGGACTTTTACAACGACGTGTTCAATCTGCTTTTCCTCGATCAGGAAAATCTAGACGTTTTTCGGCGCATTTGTTAAATAAAGACGGGTTGTACAGAGTAATAAATCAAACGCAGGTTGCCTTACCATTATCGGCCGGTGTCATACGCATCATTCTTCGCGCACTTTTCTTCGGATCCGAGAAACAAAATTAGCTTTTGTATTTAATTTTTTTTGGTAACGTTACAAGTTTTATTTTCGTGATTTTTTTGTTCTCATCCTACGATCTGTCTCATTTGCGGTTTGGTTTTATCAAACACACCAAACGGCGCGTTCACATTCACTATTTTCTTTGAAACGTCGAAAACACGTTACCATGCACTATGCGCACCACTCCCGGTCATTCACAATTTCTCAGCAAAGACAAAGCGACATGCTTGGTATAAGTACCTATGGTTGCTTCGATTGCTCGATGCACGCAGGATATGCTGCGCAAGGTAGAGTCAGTGGGAAATGGGTAAACGGTTGTGGTCTTCAACTTCTTCTGCAGCCACGGAGATAAACCAGTTAACGAACGAAGCGAAAGAGAATGATCAGCGGAACACAGCAGAAGGCTGTGCGTTCATACACAGTGCATGCTGTATGTGTGTGTGTGAGTGTGTATGTGTGTTTGTAGAGGCGTGTGCCTGCCTGCCGGTCGCTCTGTCCTTGTGTATGATCGTGTTTTGGCAATTTTCGATTGTAACACTGATTTTCATCTTCTTTCTCCTTGCTTTTTTTGTAATATTTTTAGTAGATTTTTCTTGTTTCCTTTTTTTTATTTTTTATCATTAAAACACCTAGATACTGCTCGCAGTATTCGAGTTGAGCCGATTATAATTTACTTTCACCTTCTTACAACTTTCCTCCCACGTGCCGTTCCTGTTTTCGTAACTCGAAATTGATACAATCCGCTTCCTTTATAATAGTAACACGTCTCGTTAGATCAACCCAGCTATCCATGCTTGGGTCACGCATGATTCCGATCATGGGTTTTGGGGTATGTTCTTAAAATTTGTTTGGCTTCTGTATTGTTTTGTTTTTTCTCTCTCTCTTCCATTTCTTTGTTGATCCTATGTTGTATGTTCAAGTTTTGTTTTACGTCCTGCTAGACAAAATACATCCATTGCAAATGCCGCCTACCAACAAATTTTAAACTTCAAAGAATTAGCTCCTGGGGTAGCTTTGCCAGATAGACGGGAAGAGAGGCACCGGTTGGACCGGTAACCTTCCGCTTCCTTTCGGTGTACGCTAAACGGGTGTACCAAGCGAAACAATGGTTGCATGTATGTATATCTGTGTGTATATACTATAATATGGGTTATATATTTGTATAAATTATATTGTCATAAACGCGCCTCATATTTCGGGAATACTTAATCCGCTCTGCATAACAACGTACGTCTAGTTTATCGCTCCGTCTTCGGCTTTCCCTTCCTATTTTAGCCTATACCATTTCTCTAGCCTCTAACGTGATGATGTAAAAAGGATCAATAATTTATCGCAAAATTACATAAATAACGTGTGCAACATAAACCGCCCAATAAACTCCCAGATGGGTCAGGGTGCGCACTGAAATCGAACTACATAACATTGCACCCCGCATAGACGGGTGCGCTTCGTGGCTGCTTATGATGCCACTGCCATTAGAGTCTTACACGATTACGAAACGGGATACCATTTACACTTACATACGTGATCTACACTGGGGACACACGGACGACACACGCACAATACATCAGATACTCATCTCATCCCGCTCAAGGCGGGTTCGGATCCTTTTTAGTGTTTCTCCTTTCCGTCCTTTTTAGTGTTTCTCGTTCCAGAACCGTTTCGCAGTCTGTTTAGAATACTTTCTACGATGTCTTAAAATATGATGTCCATTTTTCGCTTCCATTCTCTTTGCATACATAAAATACAGCGAGCTTTCTTTCTCTCTCTCCCCTCTCCAAACATATCCCTTGGCTCTTCTCCGGGAATGACCGATTCACGAGGATAGAACCCGCGTTTATTCCTTTTTCGGGATCCTGGCATTATTAAATAATGATTTTTCAGTTACACTCGGTTGAACGGCCACTGCAATGGTGGACAGAACGCTGGATCGTGAACATGACTTCGCTAATGGCCATATGACAATCATCTCCTTTCGCAAACCTACCTAACCCATTCAGCGTGATTTCCCTTTAATTCAACGATGATTGAGAGAAGCGGCTGGGCAGTGGTAGCATCTGTAATAGGAATAGGTTCCGTTCGGGTAATCGGGGTTAACCGCCTGAAAAAAGCGTCCTCAATGCGTCCATCCCCTATCTGGGATGTTGTACAACAATGCGTTCCACTGTAGAAGCGTGCCAGAGCTCTCTACTAGGCGCTTACCATGCGCTGGCTGGCCTACTTTGTTCGTATCAAAAAATGGACAACCAGCCAGCCCACAAAAAATCCCAACATCATCGGTCAGCTTCTACAACTAGCGGATTCTATCGCTGTTCCTGCAGACCTTCGGCATCATATTGTCATCCTTCTCCCTATAAGTCAATTTGGTACATGATAAAGCCACGGGTTTTTGGAGTGATCAATCTTCTTTCTTCTTTTAATTCTTCTAAAAACCAGTGAGAAAGAGAAGCAGAGAGTGCAGTGTATTGATGTAGCCTTTCTATACGAAGTTCTCTAAAAGTTCTGACAAGAAACAGTAGCTGGAAACCGTTGGTTTTTTGTTTAGGTCAGAAAGGTCTAGATGAGTCCGGTGCCATGTGGAGCATACGGTAGGGTACGCGAAATGAGTTATCCGGAGCCTTCATTTTGGTTAATTTTTTTCAACCAGTTTTTTTGGGTCTATATTTCCAAAACCTATACTGGATGTCATTTGGGTAGCACTTTAACCTTCTCTAGCAACGTGATCTACATAACAATGCATTTTAGCAACAATCGACCCTGTGGGGCCCCGTCAAGCACAGGTCCGGGTTAAGTGAGTTGACGGCCTGCTATGTGGTGATTCTCCGAAATTTCGGTTATTAAAAACTTTTAATAAAATCCATCACCAAACATCAATCCGCGCTCCGGGAGAACACTTTTTTAATTACTCCGCCCCACAATCTCCCTCGGCATGAGCTGTTGGCAATGAGGAGAGAAAAAAAGACGACGGAAAAAATCATATTGAACTTCCCATTTTGCCCTCCTGCCAGCGGCACACGCTGCACACATGATATGAAGGTTCCCCGAGGGCACGCACAGGACACGCAGTGCCGCTATAATGCACCAAAATGCTGCCAAACGGAAATAAGCTTGCAACATAATGCGCCCCGCAACGCTTTGTACTTTCGCGTTTCGTTTTTTGTGTGTGTCCCAGCGCAGGCGAAAAAAAAATCTTTTTTCGGTGTTCGGCCAAACCGGGTTTGTGTGTTAGCAATCCTCAGCAACAGCAGGTGCAGTGCGCGCCATTGGAAGAGGCGGATAAATCGTTCGAAACACAGAGAGAGGATATTGTATGTTTATGTATGTGTGTGTGTGTTCCTGTGTGAAAACGTTTGGGTGGCCAATCTTCTACGGTCCAGCCAGCCAATGACCTCTCCTACTCCGACCACCTAATGCCTATGATGCTACGTGTCCGCGTCCACCAGTTTCGCTTTTACTTACACCGATAATCCGCCTCGGCTCGAAACTTTCGTCTCACACTTGAACTGTGACTTCCTAATGCCGAAACCGAAGCCGCCATCTTTTGGCCATCCTCACGGTCCTGCTCGCTCACGTCTCGATATGGCGCTTGATGGTGCTGCCAACCATCGCTACGCTTCACCAACTAATCCTTCCAGCGGGAGTGCCTGCCTGTCGGTTATTATTTACGGGATAAACTTTTCGTCGAAGTTTTCTCGATGTGGATCAGGATGCTGTTGGAGGTGCCGAACGTCGATACGCGGATGTCGTACTTGCCGTCCATACCGAGGCTGCTCGTCATCAGGCGCGCATTTTCGATCGACGAATCCGACAATCTGTGGAATGGGAATATGGGGAATTGAAAATGGAGAATTGAGTGCCCGTCGCATGCTTCTACAAATGGGAAGTGCCCTTTTTCGTTCCCATAAAGAAGGGCTTTAGCATGTCTTTTGAACCCACTTGGGGCGAGGACGCTATGCGATGCCGTCTCCAGCGTACATCGCGGCTCATATGTCAAGTGGAAAATGTCAATAGAGACTCATCTTGAATGGGGGCTCTGTTATCTGCTGCTGTTGGTGACATATGTGTTCGATTCTTCAACTTCGTCCTTGAAGCTCTTGAGACACTATGATAAAGGAAGGTCTTAGGTGTCAGGTGCGCTGACTTATCGTGTGGTGTAAGATTTCAAGAGATGTTTTTGGAGAGGTCTGTTATTCTATTCCTGCATCCGCTTATCGGTGATATGATGGATGTTGGAATCGCCTGAAGAACTGTATCATTTGTCTTGAGAAAGGAAAAGATGCACCTCCAACTGATGCGACGTCAGTGAAGCCACTCAGGTGTCTCAGAGTGACAAAAATTGATACTCTTGGTTGACATGGTCTACTTTGTACAAAACACATTGCTTCAAGATGGCCTACTACTACTACTACTTACCGTACATCGATTTCCATGCCGCGCATATCACCACAGTAGTTGCCGAGGCTCGTGATTTGATCCTCGTTCATACCGTGCAGCGTAATGCCGAACCATCGCAGCAGCGGCAGGTTGGCGAGGAAGGCGTGCATGAACTGGGGTTCGATGCGCTGCTTCTTCGGACGATCCATCGCGACCACATTGTCCAGCTTCAGGTGGCTAAGCGGACTGGATTTGAGCAGCTTGGCGACCGACTTGAGCGTCTTGGCCGCATCGTCCAGATGGATGATCCAGTTACACATCTTCAGCGTGTTCAGGTGACTATAGGACGAGAGAGAGAGAGAGAGAGAACGAGTGGTATTAATGCTATAGATCTTTCTTTTCAGGCTCTCGGTGTATACCTAAAATGGTTGTTCAAGGTGTGGAAAAAGCCAACGATATCCTTATCAGAGAGTATGAGTGGTGTAGAAGTCGTGCTACCGAAACCAGTCCGCGATGGAGCCGACAGATCGAGCTCACGTAGATTGACGAATCCTACCAGATAGGGCAGCATGTGGGGTCCCTTCATCGATAGATGATCGGAGAAGATGATCTGCAACGAGAAGCCGAGAATCGGCGTCATTATCAGCACTCCAAATGGGGCGAAGAACACTCCACCCTTACCTGTGCACCGGCTAGCTTAAGATTGACGACCGAACGGCACTCGTACGCACCGGACTGCACCGGTACGTCCGACCGGAACATTGGCATATTGAACCGACAGTTGTTGAGCCCAAGCTCGCGGACACTCGTGAGCGAAAGGAAACCGCGCACCGACGCCAGCGTACCAACGTTCTCTATCCGGAAGCTCCAACCGTCGAGACTGAGCAGCCGAAGGGTGATGCAGCTGCCCAAGGCACGGGCCGACATCCCCACCGCCGCATCCTCGAGCGCAATCCGTGGCGAACCGAGACTCATCATCTGCAGACAGGGCGATTCGCTGGCACCCAGCACGGTCGGCAGGATTTCGCTCAACCGCGATGCACCTTCAAGTTTGATCGAGTGCAGGGTCGTCGATACGCGCACCGTCTCACCCAAACACATCGAATCCTCGAGCGATAGCTGAGCCTTGCTCAGATCGAGCCCATGCAGCCGCGAGTACGTGTCCCGGGCGGCCAGCAGTAGCTCGTGCAGCGTGCCCGAATTGTGTGGACCACCGTCGCAGGCCGGTGTCGGATACCAGGTGCGCGAGATAACCGAATCCGTGCTCCGCTTATCCGGTGGACCTTCCATCGGTTGCCGTGGCAACGTAGCCGATCGGCCAAGGTTCGACGTCGAGTTTAGGACACCGCGCGGCAGCGAGGAGAAGATGCCGGCCGGATATGACCTCGGTGATGGTGCACCGGTGAGCGAGGATTGCTTGATCAGACCGGAGTTGCCGGAACTGCTGCCCGAACCCGATCCCATACTGACACCACTCGATGAGGGCGGATCATCACGGGCACCCCAGCTCGACGGGAGACCAAGATAGGAGAGTGGCCTTACCGCGAGTAGGGCGGCCAACGCACCGACCGCACCACGCTCGCAACGCAGATGGGGCAACGAGAGGCGCGTCACGTGCGGACACTTCTCGAGCGTCGCACAGATCTGGACGAGCTGCGAGGTGCACAGGCCGAGGTCGAGCGAAAGGTTACTAAGCTTCGGCTGCCGGGGCATCGTCCTGCAGAGGGCCGTCACCACGGACTGCAGCTTCAGTATCGGTGGATCCTCCTCGAGTAACGTCAGCACCAGCTCGAAGCTCTCGAGCCGTGGTTTCAGGAGCGCCTTCGAGATGCAGCTCGCCAGATAGTTGATGTCCGAGTCACGGATCTCGTTCTCGATCAGCGAGCTAATGCGGAGCGTCGTGACGCTCTCGTTCTTCGAGAGCGCATCGAGAAAGATGTCCATAACGTTGCGCGACTCCAGCAGCAGGTTCTTCTCCATCTGGTACACCAGCTCGAGGTTCTTCAGGGTGCAGGTTGGGCTCTTGAACGCTAGCCCCCAGCCCTGCAGTTCGGCCAGCGTCGACTTGATGGACACCCAGACCGGTTTCGCTTCGAGCGGTGGTACCGGTGGTGACTTGGAGATGCCCAGCATCTCACACAGGGCTGTCAGGTTGGCTTCGGTTTCACCGCCAGCCAGCGCTAGTGAGAAGATGGTCTGCGGACTAAGCCACAGCGGAGTTAGCTTCGAGAGCAGCAGATGTGCCCGGGCACCGAGCAGTGCCATCGCAAAGTTTAGCACTTTTAGGATCTCCGGTTCGACCTCATCACCCACGGCGAGACCAGCGATCTCGGCCGCTAGCAAACCGGGCCGATTGGCCAACGAAACGATGTAGTTAGCTGCCAGGAATTCGGCCAACCCTGGGCAGATGATGGTGTAGCAATAGTCGACCGACTTCCGGCGTGCCGTGCGACCGAACAGCTGTGCCCGATCGAGACACCCGAGGATGCTGGATTCGGGTGAGGAGCAGTACATCTTCAGTTCCGCTGACGTCACTGTCGAGCGTTTCGTCTTCAGGCAGAACAGCGCGAGCCGACCCAGCTCGGTAAGCTGCGTGTGTGTTGCGTTCGGTGCGACACAATTGAACAGGGCGGCCATCACTTCCAGCTCATCCGTTGGCAGTTCACCGGCCGTTGACTCGTAGATGGCCGCTATCGCTAGGCAACCGAGCGTTGTTCGTGCCACGTTCCGTAGATGACGACAGGACTGGACGGTGTCGATGAGTCGCGTTGGTGCACCCCATTGACCACCACCGAGCAGCGACACTGAACGACCCCAAACCAACCCTTCGAGCGTGATGTGACGCTGCATCAGTGGCAGTAGCTCACCGCATGAAGCCGTTACACTGATCAGGACAACGCGTGCTTCGGGGAAGAGGCGCCCTTCGAGCAGATCGATCACATCCTTCGGGAGGGTTTTGGACTTGCGGGACTTACACTGCACATCGTACCCATCCAGCACGATCAGTAGCTTGCCCTTGAGTGACTCGAGCGTACTCCAGGCCGCATTAAAACCTCCGAAACCGCTGGCGAAGGGATTCGGTGGACCGCGCGGTAACAGCTCCTTGCCGATGAAGCCAGCCAGTGTTCCCTTACTGGACAGTTCGGCCAACGGTACGAAGAGGGCTAGGGCGACCGGTTGGCCACGCGGTGGCCACGGTGGTTCACGGCTCCATCCGTGCAGCAGGCGAAGGGCGAGTGCACTGCGCGTTACCCACGGTGGACACTCGATCAGTACGCGCCGTGGCGCTTCCAGGAACGGTCCGTCTTTGGTTTGTACCGGTGTCAGGATCTGATCCACACCGATCGCCTCGTTCAGGCCGTGCGAGTGTATGTGCAGGCGTAGCTCCGGTTCGAGCCGGGCCGGACAGAGTGCACCCGGTGCAACCGGATGGACCCAGCTTGGCAGGACCGGTTCCTTTAGCGCCAGCTCGGTATAGAGCGTACGGAGATAGTTCGCTAGCCGGGCCTGTGGATCACCACGGCGTCCATCCGGTCCACAGGCCGGTGGCCCGGGGGGTGAAGGACATTCGAGCGAAACGTACGAACCGGACAGTTCATACTCGCTTCGGTACGGCGTCGATGCCGATGCCTTGCCCGTTCCGGTGCTTCCTGTTGCTGTCACCTGCTGCTGCTGCTGCTGTTGCTGTTGTGGCGGTGCCGATGGTTGTGACTTTGTAGGATAACACTGCAAGTAGAGAGGGAGAGAGAGGATAGAGCGGTTAGACGTGCGGGATTGTAATTAGACTGCTACTGTCCCCGGTCATTACGGCGGCCATTTGCTACTGAACTCCTCCTGGGAGACGAATGTTAATTTACGACGACGACGACGACGACGATGGCGACGTCGTCTTGCTGGTCGTTGTCATGGGGTGGCAGTTTGCGGTGGCTTGGAAAGGACCTGCTTACATTAGCATACATTAGCATCTGCAGCACAGTGAGTGAGGACTCACGAAGACTAATGGTGGATATGGCCGTATATCCGCCTTGATCCCCTTTAAAGTCTTTTATATTGCTTGGAAGCGAAAAATTATCGTCGTCGCAGTGCTCTGTGCAGACCGGGTCTGCAGTTCTGCTTCTGCTGTATTATTCCTCTTGATCCCCACCGGTATTACCTCTCCGGTACCGTATCCTCTCTGTTACAGGTCACTGGTTTTTCCGAGCGAAGTTTTCCTTTCGGATATCAATTTGAGCGTGACTGCTAAGTGAATGTTGTCTAGTGACGCTTGGCCGCATGGTGCATTTGAAGTTAGAATCTCAGTAAAGCAGCAACCCTGGCAGGTACTGAGCAGGCTATGGATGGGTTGAGCTAAGGGCGGAGCGAAGCTTCTCCCACTACATCATACTCGGAATTCTCGGAATCGAGAAAGTTGAAGGAAAAAATCAATTTAACACAAGAAGCGCTGTTGCTCCAAATACCGTTCTCGACTCACACATACTTGTGCCCGGTCGGGAGGACACTGGCACAAGTTCTGCTCACAGGGAACACAATTTATTCCAAAACTTTGATTTGATGCTTCTCGACCGAAGCTAGCGACCGGCACTTCACAGCCTTACACAGCCTGGCGTGCTGGTACGTGCTGCATCTTGTACTTTCGGCCATTGATTGGTGTTGATCTTTTCGCCATTTCGCCCGGTGCACACACAGCTACATCGGATCTAATGGAGCGCATCAGTCATGTGGAGTGCCCCGGGGGGAGGGATCTCAGGATGATGTACCGGCGGGGTATGTATGTGTTGTTGGCCCAGCCAGCTTGGAGTTGGCTTTTCATGGATGGGAAAAGTTGGAAAAACCAATGCCCATCCCTCGCACCGACCACCGGTCTTGTAATGCATCGCATGCACTGGACGTAAAACGAGGATTGGCTGGGACGTGGAAAATTCGTGGAAAATTTAATCCATTCCGGTACAACCGATCAGGTGTGTACGTGTATTTCCGTGTGTGTGCGAGGGAAGTTGGTAGCTTTACGGTTTCGGGGTTTTTCCACTTAGCATACGGGAGTGCAGGATTTTCCCCGGTTTTTCCCCCAAAAACTGAACTGAACCCAAATGGTAATACTGCATTCGGTTATTGTTTGCCGTGTCCGTGGGCCGTGCAAAGTAGTTACTCTGGACTTCGGAACTACATTGTGTGGTTATTTACACACGTGTCTGTGTGTGTGCGGAAGGGTGAACATAATTAATTGGATGCGAAACTAAAAGCTTTCATAATGCACGATGGAAAATCATCGAGATCGAGTCCGGTGCCCTTTCTGCCATGTGCATATCGATGAATGATGGAATCTACTGTTTGCATCGAGTGCTTATCGAGGCCGATGATGGTGTTGGTCAGTGTGAGCATTAACACGTGCCAGGCAACCGATTGTAGCATTATCAATGCAAACGTTACCGACCATTAACATGTTTGCTGCTGTGGAATGAAACAGTGGCTGGCTGGAGGCTGGAATGTATTGTATAGAGTTATCAGCGAGGTAGTGAAGTACCTTTTTTTATATGGGTTTAATCGATTGTTGATTATGTTTGTCGGGATCTCGGGACCTTTTGGACCCCTGACAGCTCTGAAGTGATGTTATCAGAGTCAACTGGAATGTAATTGTAGTGCAACACAAATAATTTGGATCTCAAACGCCATCCAGTATCAATTCGCTGCCAAGTATGTTCAACACTATCCACCGACTTTAAGGTCAAAATTAAAGTGCTTTACTGGTACTGGACTGGTGGTATGCTCATATCCTTGACCTACGGTGACAAGCTAATCATTTTAGCACGGCTTGACATCGATGTACGGAATACAAGGACCTTATCTCAATTGGAATACTTTTAGCGTAATTAAAGTGACCACTTGAACTTGGTACTTGGCTCAGCTTGGATGGAGCATCCTTTTGAAGGATGGCTTTCAGCATTTCAGCAATTCCACTAATGGTAAGACAATTGAGTGTGTTCAGCGTAAACATTGCATCAATTGAACTTATTGTTTCCCGGACCGCATCTTATCTAGCACCTTTTAATCGCTAACCTCTCAATCAGGCTGTCTCTCGAATAGCTCTTAAAAATGCCTCTTGCAGCACAGCTTCAATAAAAGCCTTCCGGGCTCATGTATGTCTTCACCACCAATCATTACGCTTGAAAGGATAAACATGCAACGATTCTCGCCAGCCCAGGATCATCACCAGGTTGCCCCACCAGGTTGACCACAAGCCGTACTTCTCGTACTTATCTTGTTGACCGCGAAAACCGCAGCACAACAACAAACGCCTTCGAAACCGAACGAAGAAGACGGCATCGCCAAGTTGTTATCTCAGAACAGCTAGTGCCCCTCCCCCAAAGAGTCCGCGCTGTCCGAGATGATGCTGGGTGTTATTCCATTACGATTCACCATAAAAATGAAGAAACTTTTTCCCCGCCCGGTCCCGGGCACGTGGGAGATAACGAGGATGGGAACGACATCCAGACGCAACGCAAACCCCCCCCCCCCCCTCCTTAACTCCACCCAGCGTTATCTATTTCTATCAATCATAAAGCGGATGCGCGTCGAGAGTGCGTCGGGAGGCAAGCAGCCGGAGCTCGGTTCCGGTTCACGTAGCTTCCGGGCCAGTGCCAGTCCGGGAACTTCTCGAAGAAACGGAGTCTCTTGTTGTTGTGGTGCTCGTTGTGTGCAATATCCATTTCAGTTGTGGCTTTGGTCCTGGTGGCCTCACAATGAAGCCATTCCCGTCCCGGTCCGAAAGCCAGTCCGAAACCACCAACCGACTCGCGGTGCATCGCAATGCGAATCGATGCCACTTCTCAGGGCCACCGAACGAGGTCACATGTTAAGTACACACATGCGGCTCCATATTGCAATGCTTTGCGGCTTGTGTGTGTGTGTGTGTGTGTGTGTCGCGTATAGTTATGGAACCTTTCCTTGAATCCTTTTGCCGAGTCCATACTATCCACAGCAGAAGATGGTACTTCGGTGCATTCTCCCCCTCCCCGGTGACATTGCATTATGTGTTTGCAATCACAAGTATCTGTCCCAATGGCAGCGTCTTCTCTTGCCTTCTACTTCTTCTCTACAACAACCTAAAAACCTTTTCACTGCCGGCTGCCAGCCACAGCAGCACTAGCAGCAGCAACACCACCACCAGTTCCGATTGGCAAAAGTTTGCCGTTCGTTGACACGGTCATGTGTAGTGGCACCAGAAGCAGCAGGAACACCAGAAGATTCCTTCAAGCTAATGTCGCTGCTGCTGCTGGTGCATGTCTTGGAATCCTTTTTGGTCGAAATTAGCGAACGCAACGCTACATCATTTGGTGACAACTTCCTCGTCCGCTTCCTGGCGAAAACTTTGGCACACGTTGGCGTTGTGCTTCTTGCGCGAGTATTTTCCTCACAAGACACACACACACACACACACACACACACAAACGCACGTACACAAGGGAGCCAGGACATACAGTTGCACAGTTTTGCATCCCTGCGGGTACTTGTGGAGTGTCGGGACCTACGGTTTCCGTACGTTCCAACGACGCGACTTCTCGACGGCGCTCCGACGTGCGTTGTGTCGACGTCTGTGCTCGGCTTATCTACGCTGACAGTTAACGGTAATCGGAGGCCGGTCTCCGGAGGTTGGCTGTATATATATTTGTGCCCGACCGAAACCAGGGACTTCCTATAGGAAGCACTAGAGAGTCATACGCTCGCCTCTTTTCATCTTCTCGCCTTCTCCGTCCGTCCGCTTGTCGGAGGGCTTAAGGGTGACTTCCTCTCTGAGGGGTGTGATGATCTGATGGCCGTGAGCACGCCAGCAATAACCACGCCAGCGCGCATCCAGCCACGTGGAAGCCATTTCTTCGCATCCTTCCTACGGCAATCCTAGGGTGTCGTCGCGTCGGCTTATCAGCAAGCTAGGTTCGGCCGGCCGTGCAAGGTACGCGACTCTTCTGAACGACTTCTCTTCCGCACTGATGACGATCACTCGCTGACACCTTTCCGGGGGGTTTTTTTGTGGCAGTGAAGCACGTGAAGTGGAGGAGAGCGAGTTACTTTTATCATCACCATCCACCGGCTCCGCAACCCTTCCAAACTCATACAGACACCGAGGCACACACATACACTCAGGTAATGTTGGAAGTCTTTTTGATGGAGCTTTTTCCTGGAGTTTTTCCCCGGATTTTGTATGTATGTGTGTGTCGCTTCCCATACTGTGATGTATTTTTATCAGCTCGCCGCGGTTCATATCAACACCAACCCTTTGGGTTGGCCAAGGTTCATGTCGGCGACGAAACACACCTGGCCAGATGGTCCATCGTCGGATGGGCGCTGCAATTGGCCCCGAGGAGATATCGCCTTTTATTTTTTTTTGCGCGCGGACGAGTGTCAGTGGCTTTCATGCTCTTCATTAAATCCCGCCGCTTTTCCAGTTGATGGCACCGAACCCTGGTTGCTGGTGCCGGTGAAGTGAAACGAAAATGAGGCCCTCATTTCATTCCGTTTCGTTTACGCCATTCGAATCCACGGGAAGTATGGGTTTTTTTTTTACTTTGCTGTTGCTGTCAATGTTGGATGCTTTCGGATGCCGTCGTCGATCCAGCCCGTAAGCAGGCAGCGAGGCGCGTTTTATGATTATTAAAGTATCACTTCGCTCGCAGGCGTGTGAGGGAGTGGAAGGCAGGTTAACGGTTTGAAGTGTATTTTACGTCAGTTACGGATTCCCATGAGCACTGAACGTAGATAAGCGGTTTGAGTAGACTGTGGGACAGGTGAGGGACCGTTCAATTCTGTTGAGGAATGAAACGTTGTTTCAAATGTTGTGAACGCAAGAGTTTGGATATTAAAGTGGTGAGAGTGCTATTCAAATAAATAAATCTAGGTCTAAAGTGTTTAAAAGTAATAAAAAAAACATTACAAATGAATTTAGTTAAATTAAATTCCTAATCAATGTCGCATTGCTATTATAACTTATAAAGTAGACTTAATTTATGGCTCTTATTGTCGTCTAGTTTTAGAAACTTTTAATATATTCATTTATTGTTATAGCTTCCCTTTTAGGAACATCTAATTTAACTTATTTTCATGAAATTATTAACATACATGTTGAAATTACTTCGTAAATCATTTTTTTGATTCCATTGGAAAGATCTTAATAATTAAATTATTTTAAATTACTTTAAACAACGAAAACATCATTTTTAGTACTTTTTTTTACTATGAAAATTGAAACAAGGACTCAACGCAAACGTCACTCAAACACTCGACCGTAATTTAAATTGCAGCTCGAGGTGAGATACAGAGCAAGGACTACTACGATCACACATTAACTAGCTAAAATCCGGCCACTTACTGCTTCGTGTGCGAGCTCTCTATCAACTTCCAAATCAGTCGCTACAAGCCTTGGAACTAAACAATGGCTGTGGCTTAGCTAGTACCTCCCATCGTGATTGTACTACCTTCTTACCGGCCTCAAGCTCACCTGCGCCACACAAAACCGGACGAACCGGCATGCGAAGAAGAAGAAGGAGAAGAAGCAAACACGAAATCAACTTAACCCCAAGATGCCATGCCCGGAGTCGGCACAACAAATCGCTTTGAAAACTTTCCTGTCCTTACCCACTTCGCCAAGTCAAACGTTGCGGTCCGCCGGCCTGCCAAAAACAGGGTTAGCCGGCGTTTATTTTTCGCACAAATTGTGTCTTTATGGTCGGTGGGCTTTGTCTGTAAAGTTTTTCTCCTCACCCTCGACGCTCGATGCAGTCGAGGCCCTTCCTTAAAGAAAAGAATTCATGGAGAGCGTAGATGGTCAGATGCTTTGGGCATCAGTTTCTTATCTTTCTTTTGCCGAATTGTCGGCTTCGGTGTCGGTTCCGTTTTGTTCGCTCGTTTTGTGACGCTATCCAGATGCGATAGAATGCTTAGAATGTTTCCTTTCTTGAGAGAGCGAGAGGGAGCCGCTTCCACCCTTGGAACCCCTTTTGCTCTGACCATTTGTACTGACCGGGGTCTGGACAATTGTGGTGTGCTGGGCTTGATGATAAATGTGGATGTGCCGAACGGTCGTTCGAGATTCGAGGAGGACAATGACTTCATCTCGCAACTCGCCGGATGGTGCTTATGTGTTGACCATGAGCGCTCCAATATTAGCATACACTTGTTTTGACAAGGCCAGTGCAAACATTCACTTCTCCAGAGTGCACACACACACACACACACACGCTCACCCTTTCATGGGAGATGCGTAAAAGGATGGAAGGAGCGAACGGAGTGATAAAGGCAACTCCGAGTCCCGAGTATTTGCTGGGGAATGTGCAAATATTGCTGCATAAATGATGACGACACACAAGTCAATCCGGTGAGCAGGACAACAAAAAGCGGAACAGCTTGGTGCTGCCTTGGCGGTGGTTGTAGGTCCCTTCGATCTCGATTCGAAGGATGCGTCTGACGGCCCCAGACCTAACGTGAGTGTGTGTGTTGTATGTCTTCCGGATGGTTTGGTCCGATGTCCGGCAATCGGTCGGTATGTTTAGAATTCATTACGTAAGCGCCCCAACGTTGCCCCATCGCATGATGAACGCATTGATGATGGGAGGAGGTCCGGCTTCGCCCTTCTTTCCCTTCATAATCGATGCAAATACAACAACTGCACACACACATACAGACACACAAACACAAACAAAGTGAATCACACGGATGGCCGACTGTCGTATACTGGACCTTCTCCTGTTCTTCGGAGTTGCTCTTCTTGTGCAAACAGACAGACATGACGTCGTCTTTGGCAACGTTTATAGCGTTCATCTGCTCGGCCGGCCGCAATCTTCTGTCAAAACGACTGACGCCCAGGCCGCTAGGATGGAGCAAAACGAAGGGAAATTGCTTGCCTTGGAATTGCTGCTCCCTTCCCGCTGGCGAAGGCAATTTCATTCGTTCCTCTCCGACATAAAAACAATTCGCAATTGCGCGGCACTTCTCTTCGCGTGCGTAATTTCGTTTGATGTTTCGATTCAAATGTTTTCCACATCGAAAAAAAAAACAATCCGAAAAAAAACGGGGATTCACTTTTACTGGGGCAAATCTGTGTCAAAACACAATTTTCAAATTTATCCAAGATGGCTACGCCGGCTAGTTGACAATCCGATTGAACGATATTCAACACCATAATGGACCCCTCGTCCCCGGTCCCCGGTCTGTGCCTTGAAATGTTGCCTTATGCTAAGCCATTTCCCAGCCGGTCATCGAAAATCGGCAGAGACAGGCGACACAAGAAATCAAAATAATGACGCTTGCGCCCGCGGTAATCACCACGAAACTTGAGCAACCCCCTTTCTGTTCCACTCGTTTACCACTTGAAACTTATGGTTTTTTTGCGGTGCCCCTCGCGTGCGCGGTCCGAATCCGCCGATCCGCGAAGGCAAAGTTGTGCTTCAACCAGCCATTAAGTATTTAACAGTCGCTTCCGATTGTTGCGCACGCCCCCTTACCGTTAGGGGGCGCGACAACAGCTTTTTTCTGATGACGAGCGAGTACCACGGAGGACCGTGACCGACCGACGAGGACGACACCGGCACTGGATCCCCAAGTGTCTCATCATAATGGGCATAGCATCAGCCACCGGGTGATGCCCGCGTGTGTCCTGCCATCGCGACGACGAAGCGAAAAGAGCTTAAAAACGGTCAATTATCATAAATTTGAAGATTATGAATGAAATGGCTTGAAATGGCCAGCCAGCCAGCCAGGATGACAGCGAAGGTACGGTGTCGTCATCGTCGTCGTCGTCATCCTCGTCATCAGTTTATGTACCGACGGACCGACCGACCGACAGACGGCGAGCTCGGATGGCTGGAGTGTCATCATAATCCGATAGCTCTCCGGACGGGGAGAGAATGGAGAGAATGCTAACTACATTAACACTGATCCCTGCTCCACGCTCCACGCTCAGCCGGCTAATGAGACACAGACACAGCAGAGGAGGCAGGGCAGCAGCAGCAGAGTGCCGGAAACCGGATGCCAAACCGTGGAAATCAGGAAATTGGTCATTACAACGCGAATGTCCTTGCCAGGCTCTCGATGGAGCGTGGAGTCCATTGACGCCATCGCGATGACGCCCTGTTCACAAATACTTGAGGACCTGGAACCTTTCCCTCGGGATGCCACAACAACAGAGCAAGTCATTAAATCAACCACCGCACGGACTCTGATTTACTTGACCCTTGGACCCCTCGTCGGTTCGATTCTCGGTTTCCAAAGCTGGCGATGGAACAGTTGGTTAATCGACAACTCTCTCTCTCTCTCTCTCTCTCTCTCGACGGAGCGCCGACCACTCGAGAAACAAGGACACGGCGCTGGTGCTGACGGCGCCACTCGCGGACAGACGCGTCTCCTCCTCCGGAACCACAAAACACTCGAAAGCGAATCGAAGGTCGGCCGAAAGTCGATGGCATTACATCGCCTTAAATGGGGCGGGCCCCGAGGGTCCATTATGATTATCCGTCCCTTCGTCCAGGGTCCAGGGGGGGGCGATGGTCAACCGTTCCCTCGGGAGGACGCTCGGTCGGTCGGTATCGAGACATTCCAATCCTTCCTCTCACCGGACCGCGGCTATGGTGGTCATTTTCAATATCCTTCCGTTTATTTAGCATAAAATTTTGATCATTCCACCCAAGAAAGAAAAAAAAGAAACACGAGAACCGAAGCAAGCGAAGGGATCGAAGCCACTGGCGTACCGTAATCGGTTTGGTCAAGCGAATGACAGCCACCCTGGCTCGCTGGCGCTCGAGAGGTGGAGCGACAATAGCCAACGAAGCGGAACAGCAGCAATGAAACTCAAGCACAAGATCAACCGTACCCTCTGCTCGTGCACTGCTATGGGGGAAAGTGGAAGATAACAAAAGCAGAAACTGGCAGAAGGGGCGAAGGGGCCATGGTGAAAAGAATGAAGAGTCCTTGAAGATTACCAAAAATTGAGCATCCTACATCGGACCTCCCACAGTCCCAGAACAAGGTCACAAGCACCACCAGGAGGACGAGGAGCGAGTCCAAGGGCTGGGCTGGTGCTCGTCCTTTTTTCTCTTATTCTGCTGGCTTAAGCATTTAAAACGTAATAGGATTTGCTCTTCAAACACACACACACACACACACACACAACGAGGCAGAGAGTTTGGTTTGGGTTCCGCCATGGAAATGGAAATGGATGAAAGGCGATCTCTAGCTAAGGATCGGTCCGGTGGTTTCGTCCGGTCCTGTCCTGTCCGAAATGGTGGTGACCATCATCACGGCGATGCCAAACATCACGGCAGGCATGGGTCGAGTCGGGCGTTTTGGGTGGGGTGGTGTCCCTTCATGATATCATGAAATTATGATCAGCAATGTTTGCACAAAGCCGGGCGTACAGAGCGTACAGAACAACGCGTGAGGCGTGAGGCGCGAGGAATTCAAGCCACGGAGCTGCCGGGGCATCGGAAACGGAGAAACCGACCGACGCGATGACGTGTCGCGCTTAATGGTGAACCATTTTACGGCGATTTTGGCGGTCGTGGCCAGAGGCCAGAGGGTTTTTCGGTGTTCGTGCATCCTGCATCGCCGTGGCGAGTGGTAATGGGGAATGCGCGCTGGATGAGAATGTATTGCTTGCGAGAGGAAGACAGTTAGATACCTTTGGCTCTCGCCGGGCGTGGTATCGCGTGGTAGCATCACGCGGTGCAGTGCAGCATGCGCCCGTTGGTCAATAAACTATAAATTACTTTCATGTGGTCCTGGCCGAGGGCGGGTTAGCCGTTCGCTGGAATCGTCGGAATGGCTGACGTGGCTTCATTTGGTTGGTTTGGTTGGTGTGCGCTTTGTGCGCGGAAATGCGCACACACACATAAAATGCGCGGTCGTCGACACGATTAGGAAATGGTCGTTTAAAATGCAGATTAAACGCTCTATAAACAATGGATAGTGAAGTCAAGTGAAGGGTTTTGATCAGTGGTTCCGGGAAACGGCACACTGATCTTGATGATCTGGTAGTCGCTGTGGACAATCAACATACTAACAACAGTTTTGAATAGTATGCTCAATAGAATTACTACCTGAGCTATGTAGAGGCAGTTTTCAAATTTATTTCGGTGTTTTTTGTTTAGTTCAAATTCGAAGAACTCTCCGAATGTAAGTCCTAGAAGTCCCAATACTATTACAGTAGTGCTCACTACAAAGTCGTGCATTAAGGGATCTTCTATCCGAATTAATTCTACGAAGAAATAACCACAACTATTACAATAATAAGGCAAGATTATATTTTAAAAAGTATAAGCTAATGGATGCCATTAGCTCAAGTTTATGTAGTCCTGATAAAATCCTTGGATTCGCTTGGGAACGCCAAATTTTTTTCAAGCAATACATCAATGTCTCCGTTCTGTTAATGCTTTACAAATGAAGCAGTCGGGTCGTCGAAATTTGCGTCAAATAAAATGACGCAAAAACCAACATCTCACGCTGGTACCTTCCGAAGGTCAACTGTCCATCATCGCCACAAGAAATGACGCCACATTTTGCAGATGATATGTTGGCAAACCAAAAAAAAAAAAAAAGAAAAAAAAATAGAATCCTACGCCTACTCCTGATCCTGTCCTGTTTACTGAACAGACTGTTCGCGCGGCCTCTCCACTCATTACGCAGACCATCGTCATCGTCTGCGGACACCGGTTGGTCATGCGGTTCGCTCGCGGCACTAAATTGACAAATGTTTGGACAAACTAAGCCCCGCTCCCCGCTCCCAACGGTTCAAAAGAGCGTGCCCCTTTGGTGGGCGGGAGAGAAACATATATCTTCCATGTACCAGAAGTACCGCGACGAACGACGACGACGACAATGACGATGTCGATGATACCCGGGATGGTGCAAATGGTTCCATGTAAAAGGTACCAACTACTCCTCCTGACCTGACCTGAGCAACGCGGCCTTAGGCACCAAGCCACGCGAGGCACACACGCGCGCGCACGCCATGGGAGTCAAGTGCACCCTAGAGCCACGGCCGCGGACATGTGTACCGTACCGAGTACCGAGTGGAACCTGAAGCCACAAGTTTGTCCGCCGCAAGTGGGTAAACGTCGCACCAGCGAGAAGAAGAAGCAGCAGCAGCAGCACTGCGCCTGGAGCATGAAGACGGTAGTCGGTACTGGTACTGGCAGCAGTCATCGTTAAGATGTTACAGGACGTTACGGGACGAGAGACCACCGCGACGACACCGCACGAGTGCTAGCAGGCCCACCTCCATACGGGGCTCGTCCGATGTGTGAGAATGTGGCTTCTCCTTTAAGCAACTTCCTAGACCGGTGCCGGTGTACGAGCGATGTGGAGCCACTTCACCGTGCCAGACCACCAGAATCGTTTATCTTCTCCTACCAATTCGTGTGTGTGTGTGTGTGTGTTATGCATGGTGTGAATTCGTGTGTCAGAAGTCATCGCGCACCATGAGCGCGAGCTTATATTCCGCCCAAACGACCAACAAACGATTAACTCTGGAAGTCATTTTCACAGTTGAGCGATTTTACTTCAGGTTTCAGGCTTACCGCGAACCCTGCCAGCGAGCAACTCGCGTAACGCATGGATTAGTAAGGATTAAAGGGGTCGGCCGGCTGCTCGGAAGATTTCTGCCACTGACAAGACTGGGAGCCAGGATGCGACCGGCACTCATGTACCGTTGACACTGAAAATGATGATTTCCCGAAAGGTTTAATGAGAAAATCGTCCCCAAAGCTCGGAAAGGAGAAGTTGCTGCTGCTGCTGCTGCTGCTGCTGCTGCTGCTGCGTTCTGTTGCGACAGCTATCCTCGTATCCTTTTGTGCCCGTGCCCGTTGACATTCACGTCACTGACACTGACGCGCTCCGCACTGTCAAAGCCTGACAGAGGGGCTTCCATTTCGGTGAATCCGAAGTAGTAGTAGTAGTAGTAGGCACTGGAGCCAATGCGCTGCGAGCTGTGTAGTAGGCGAGTTTCATCGGCTCGTGGAAATTAGCGGTTCCCACCGGTCGGTCGGTGTGGCGTGTAACAATTATCCAAAAACACAGTAACCGTACGGGCATGTGGAGTGGAGTGTTGCTAGCCTCGAGAACCTCGGGCCGGTACCAGGTAAGGTTGTAATCCAATTTTATGACTCCATCCACCGCCTGCCCATTCGGATGATGGCATCCGGAAGTCCGGGCACGTGCGCCATTTTTAGTTTCCCCTCACGCATTAACACACAGGGAGCCCTGGGAGCTGCGAGCCTCCCTCCAGGCTGGGAAAAGCCTGAGTAATGTGCCTGAGCGGGATGTGACCGCTCGCTCGCTCGGAAATCGCTGGACGCTCCCTCCTGAATCCTCGAAGCTTTTTTTTTTTGGGGGCCTAACGGGGCTGATGGTGATGTATGGCCCGTACCGTTGTGTTGGTGGCCATTTCCTGGGGCCCCCTGGCACCGGTAAGCCGCCATCTGCCGTGGACGATGTATGACAGAATGATAATGTCCTCCGCTGCTGCTCGCTGCCCCTTCTTTTCCCTTCGCAATCGGTAGATCGGACCGTGCTGGTTACATTTTACCTGCAATGGATGTGGATGGATTATCCTGACAGTGCTATCCACTTTCCCGGTTCCAACCGTTCCTCTCCGGTAGCTTTTCCAACCCCCTGTCCTGTCCTGCCCTCCCCTGTCACTGTCACGAGCTTCAATGCGCACGGATTGGTCCTCGGCGGCGGGCTCGCTGCCTGCTTTTTGGCATCCTAATCGCTCGCCATGGATGCCGTGCCGTGGCAGGGTGTGGTGTGGTTGGTATGTAAGTGAATGGGGCGGCCTTTCGCTACAAGCAACCCTTTGCGAGCATTTTTCATACTTTCATGTCGTCTTCTTCTTTTTCTTCTTCTTCGTCTTCTTTTCTGCCTTTCAGGTGCCCATATCGAGGATCGTAAGAAGCTGTCAGTGATGGTGGCATATTTTAAAACCCCCCTGAATTCCATATTCCGACCAGCGCCGAAAGCGGAACATCCGGAGCGGTGGAAAGAATGTTACTCTCTTCTTTTTTTTCTTCATCCTGTTCTTCTTCTTCTTTTTCTTCTTCTTCATGTGCTCGGTAAGCACTACGCTCGGCTAATGTATTGCACGGCCCGGAAGAAGATGAATATGGCAGTTTGATAATAGGTTTAAAGTTTTACGCTGATCCTACGATTTGGCACCGGAATGCTATTGTTATCCTCCTGTGACGTTGCTTGGGAGGGTGTTTTTGGTCGTTTTTCGGGGTGCGGCATGATATCAGCTTGATATTGTCATCAAAGGCGTTCAGTTTTATCTGTTAACTACTCTTCAGTGAAGAGTTTTCAGATGATTTTGCATGAGCTTCCGTTGTTTTTATTGTGTACTTGAGATTCATTTGGGATAACTTTTTCATAACTTATGTATGTGAAACTCTTCTATTATTTTTATTAAGTTGCTACATTCATCGTTGGTGCTCTTTTACTCATGGTTGATGAAGCATTTTCTAAATTAAATGCAAATAATGCTAGCTCCCAA
>NC_064874.1:8340000-8390000 GCF_943734745.1 Anopheles darlingi | reverse complement strand
TTACGCTTTACGCGCCCCGACCGTTCGCTTTCCCGAAAGTTGGTCGACGGGAGGTCCAGTGCACCCTGCCTCGTCTCATTGATGCACCAACGTTGGTCTCTGCCCCCCCTCCGAAAGTTTATGGTTCAAAATGGCCGCGTTTTTCATCGGTATCGAGTCTCGGACTTCGGCGACTGCGATCCGGACTCCCGGTGGAATGTAATGCAAAGCGATTTACGATGAAGTACAATCTACAATTCCATTCCATAAAAGCTAGTGGAACCCGATGCGGCATGATGTAATTGAATCTTGAAAGGCATCTGTCTCACGCAGAGTGTGTGTGTGTGCGCTTTGGTGTGTTTAATCTTTTATTACAGTACCATCACCACGATCAGAGCTCTGGGGCCACATTCCACAGTGCCGCTAGACCATTTGCAAAACACGCAACGCGCATCATTAAGCACTTTTGCCCCGGGCCTGGCATCACAAATTATGTCTCTCTCTCTCACTCTCTGCGCCCTTTGTTGTCTTTTGCCCGGAGCTAGCAGCAGCAGCAGCAGCTTCTCTCCAGTTTACTTTTATGTACGCCGCCCGGGCCGAATAAAGTGCTGCCATCTGGTGCTGAAGTGAACGAATGCATTCCATCTCCACTTTTCCTACTGGAGAGAAGAGGAGGGGGGGGGGCTGGCGCATTAGTGCAGGCACGCGCGTCCGATCTTCCCCCCGCATCCTACGGCCGGAATGTTCCGGCTCATGAAGGTTGGATACTAAAAAGGGAGCAACGAATGAAGCATCTTGCTTTCTGCCAGCAACTTCTCTTCTCCTGGACGTCTACCCCTTGTGTGTGTGTGTCATCAACACACACACACACTCTCCAGTGCCCAGGCCAGTGCCCAGTAACATCAAAAGTTAGTCAAACTGGAGCAAAGACACTGGCACACTGCTGACTGCTGGCTGCTGAGAGTTCGTTACTTGAATGAGCAATCGAGGCCTCCCTCTGGTCCCGCACTAAATTTTCCCTCAGTTGTGTGTATGTGTGTGTGTTTGCGTTTCTGTGTGCTTGCATGCTCCATTACCCGGCCTCTAACGCGACCATCATTGATGCTTTTTGATGAAATGCCACGGAGGTCCACAACCGAAACACCAACCACCAACACCAAGAACACTCGAAGACAGAAGACCAACTTCTTATCTTACAACTTCTTACAACGGTGCCGGTTTGCAGCAAGAAGCAACAGTACTCGGCTTGGTTTAGCTTGGACTTTCGACTAATTAGCCCTCGGGGGCACTTGCACTCTCTGTCTTCCGCTGTAGATAGGAATTTCCGGAGCTCCGGACTAAGAAAACGAAGCAGAGAGCATCGAGAGCCACTTGCTTGCTCGCTGCCTAGTGCCGCTGCCTTGTCTTGGAGTCCGTCGGGTGAGTCCAAGAAGCTTGAGCAAGGCGCCAGAACCAACATGGATCGGCCACCTAGCTGCTGCAGCACCGTGCCCCGTGATGTAAAGCATCAACAGTAAACGAATGCATCCCGTTTGGTTGGTACACAACGCAGGCAACACCAACACCCAGATTGCTTCCGGTGTACCCGGTGCCAGGGAGAGGATACCGAGAAAAGGGAAAGGAAGGGTCGCTGATGAGCATTCCGAGATAAGAGGCGGCAAGTAACATAATTTCCCTCGAAACAAATGTGGCCAAAGGAAAGAACGATGGTTGAGTTCACCGACCACCACTACCTCCCAGTCACCCTCCCTAGAGGGGCGTAATAGGGTTTGTGGGTTTTCCACTTGCCCTGCACTTGGAGCAGCACAACAACAACACCAGGACAAGCAAGAGGCAAGGGTCCTCTCTCTTTCTCTCTCTGGTCGTGCTGGATACCATTAATCAAATTTATTGCGCTCAGCTCTCACACAGGCGGTGTGAGGTACCTCGTCCGGTACCTTACCTTCTTATGTCCTGCGAGATGTTATCCTCTTAATAGGACTTCGGTTGGTTTGGTTTGGTTTGGTTTGGGCGGTTGGTTGGCCTCGCCCGGCAAGGGGCATCGTTAGTGGCGTTCCGCTATTTATTGTTTCGAAGGTTAAACCCCTCACAATTTCCCGTAAGCCCCCTCCATTCCACGTCTTCCCATTTGACCGCTGGAAGGTTTTGAAGTTCTTCTTCAACCTGATTTCAATTAACTGCCACCTGCGGTTTTTTTCCCTGCCGGGGACACAAATACTACACCAACTCAAAGCCCATATAGATCACCATTAACGAAAGCGTTTTCAGTGTGCCTTGTGGAGTGGAATGGAGCGGACCAAGGCAGAGAGGGGACTGAAACTCGATGTTAAATCCACCGAGAAATGTCCAATTTGTCGCAGGCCGCAAGCCAGGGATTCCCGGGAAAAGCCTCTTCTCCGGTCTGGACTAACAAATTGACAGAAAAGAACACCAGGGACCGATGGCTGCTGGTGGTGGTGGTGGTGGTGTTGCTCATTACACCCGTAATCCTTGCCCAGCTGCGCCACTTGACCAGTGGCCCGGAGGGAAGTTCCGGGAGACCGGCCATCTTGGGCCCGGTGGCACGCGCCCGCACGCGGACGAGAAAAAGAACGCACCCTAATGTCATTATCATCTTGCGGCCGGTCCAGACATCGCTCTATTATTATTCATCAGTGTAACCAAATTAGGGTTCGTTTTTTTTTTTGTTGGTTGGTTTTTGTTCCTGCTTTTCTTTTCTTTTCTTTTCGTTTGTTGCTTTCTCCAAGTTGCTGATCCAACGAGTTCCTTGGAAAGTGAGAGCGCACCCAAAAAGCGCACCATTTGTCTTGGAGCTTTGGCTTTGGCTCGGAAATTTCTTCGTGGAATCCACGAATCCTCGGGTCTCAGCCTGTGGCCAGTCAGCCAGCCAGCCAGTGATTCCTTATTCAATACACGCGTCGCAAAGGGAGAACAAAGTATGCCGATGATCTTCTTGGATTGGCTTCAGAGGCTTCTTGGATTGGATCGCTTCTGTCAATATGACAATGCAATGGTTTTCGGGCGACCCTGTCTGACATCCGACTGACAGGCTTATCAGTGTGACACTAAACTTTGTTGGCCGCCGCCATCTTACTTAGCGCCATCGCCATCGGTGAGGGAACGGTACACACTGTCAAGGTCTCAGATGGTTCCGAATGGCGCCCCGGAGGTTCAGCAAAGAAAGGAAAAAGGCCCCCGGGGGGGGGGGGGGGGGGATGGTGAACCCGGGGCGTGGTGTTGGTCACACTAAAAACCGTCACCTAAAACCATAGCATGACCCCTGGTTCCACGACCCACCCCGCTCCCTCCACGAGCAAAAGTTTTAGAATAAATAAATTAAGAGCGATAAAAATAAATTGGAATGCTATCGGCAGACGTTGGAGTGGTGTGGCGGTGGCAATAAACGCCGAGAAGCGTCGAGTCAAGTCGCGAGCCAAACGAGAGAAAAATGCAGCAGAAATATGCCACCGGTCCTTCCGGGCCCAACTCCTGGCCTGGGGTCTGTCGGAACTGTCCAGCGAAAAAAAAAAGGCGAGACGCTCGGCAGGCGCTAAACCCGGGGGCTGCAGGGAGATAACACCGGCAGTGGTGGAGGAGGGGAAAAAAGCGAGGAAGGAGGAGTGTGAGAAAAATAATTTCTAGCGGTCATCCACTGGCTAGCAGCCCGGTTGTGCCAGGGCCTGGCGGTCCGGTTGTCCGGTTGTCCGTTTCTGCTCTTTTCACCGAGAACGTTTTCCGAGTTTACTTTCCGCCCTTTTCCGGCTACGGCTCCGGCTGGCTGTACCCGATGGCGATGAAAATCACGGCGCACAAAACGCACACCGTGCGCGCACACACATACACACACGTACAGGAGTTTTATTCCGGTGCAAAGCGAAACACTCAATCCCTGCCCTGGCTGCTGGGCTGTCGTCCTGGCGATCCGGACGCAACCGCTACCGGCAGCAGCAGCAGCTTAGTGCTCGTTCACTACTTTCTATTACCTTCGCTATCGACAGCCAACAGCAATGGCGCCTCACAACGGTATAGAGAGTGGAGGCAGTGGGCAAAAAGCATAAAAGCATTTCCCCGGGTGTGTCCTTCAAGTCAAACACTCTCCAGAGGGAAATGGCGGTGCCACAATGTGGCTGTGAAAGACAGGTGCTTGTGCTTGTGTGTGTGTGTGTGTTTGTTTGTAACCCCGTTTTACAGAAGAGAGAAACGAGGGAAAGGGGTGTAAAAGAGGACGGCCAAGCAATCAGTTCCGTGCAGCACTCCGATTTGCCTTCTCTGAGCGAACGCGACGCGACGAGGTGACATTCGCGTCATGAAAAGTCAATCATTCCGCACCAGGTGACAGGCGTAATCGGCGGTTGGTTCGCGGCGCCAGCGACAGCGTCATCGAGGCGAGGCATCAAAGTAAACCTCGTCTCGCAGTTCGTGAAAAAGTGGGAAAGAGAGAGAGAGAGAGAGTGTAACGGATCAAAGGCGTTTAGTCCGCAGCGAAACAGCAACAGAGGAAAGTAAACATCGGTGACCCGCGGTGTTTTGACATTTGATTGTCCACCGTGGTGGTGAGAGCGGTGGAGCTACTAATCCGGTTTTGCACCAGGAGCTCGAGCTCAGGAGCTTTTAATTTCTTTCTCCTCTTATCGCCAGCTGAAAATGCTGAAATGCCACGAGTGTTCTCGAGTAAGGCGCTGCTGCTGCTGCATCCCTTCGGTGAACCTGTGGCGCGGCTGTTGCATAATTTATTGCCAATCATGTTTTGCACCCACTCGCCCACACCCGCCGCCACCAAATCCCTTTACTGCCACCTCTCGCTAGAAAGCGGTGGGAAAATCATTTTATTGCGAAGAGTCGCGTTCCGCTTGCCGCGCGTCACTCCTCGTATCCGGGAACTCCGAGGATTACCGCGGAGTGCGGTGCGGATTGGCTTAGGTTGGCCGGCCCGACCTCCGAGACCGAAACCTTGTGTCATCCATTCTGTGTCGTCTTTCTCGTCGCCTCAGCGTGGTGTCTCTGTCTGTTTCATGGAGAATCGTCACCACCATGAGAACGCTAGGAACAGAACGACCTGCGATGGGTTTCGTCCTTGCACATTCATTGCGAACCCATTTTTATGGGTCCCCTCGCATGGCCTACCTCGTCCTCGTCGTCGCCGTCGTCGTCGTTGTCGTCGTCATATTCGTATTCGTAGTGGTTGTCATTGTCGTTGTCGTCATTACGTTTCATCCATCTGTGAGGACGTTCTGTTTGTCCGCTTTCTTATTTACCACAAGACGACACACCCATACACACACACACGAAGATTCTTTCACCCTCGAAAGACGACGATCTGGTCGGTCTGTCTGTCGGTTGGAAATGGCTGGAAGCACAAAATGGCCAACCGAAAGAATTTATTACGCCGAACACACATCCGAAACCAATCGGCACCGAGCGGCTAGCGAGGATGTGCGAAGAGCAGCAAAACGGGATCATTTCCACGGTTCGCAAACCACCCACTACCTCATCCCAAGGCCCAACCGAGCCTTCCGGGCGTACGACAATCTCACTAATGCGCTTTTCCCCGTCAACTCTCATTATGCTGAGTGATACGCTTGGATACATCGGTTACAGGTGGTGGAACGGTGCTGCCTGAACGGGCTGACTGGCTGGCTGGCTGGCAGCAGAAAGCACGAATCGACGCTCGATTGTTTATGGAGCTTTTCGCCGAATTCAGGGGATGAGCTGCTGCTGCTCATGATGATAATGATGATGCTGCTGCTGAAGGTAAGTATGGACTCCGAAGACTAACTCTGGCAGCATAATTAATGTAGCATAATTTGTGCATCATTTTCAGGCTCGGCTGCCATTGCGGCTCCGCTCCGAGGAAGTATTTCGGGGACGACGAACGAGTGCACTTTTGGCACAACTGGATTGAGGACCCCTTAGCGAAAGGTTTATAATGATGATGATGGCGATGATGATGATGATGGTGATGGGAGCTTACTTTAAACCGTGAACGCCGGTACCGGGAACCCAATCCTGACGACAGTGACTGACGGACTGAGCAACTCATCAGCATTCTCATAAATTACATTAAAACTAAAGCAAACAGCATTAATGCTGGTACACAAAGACGACGACGACGACGATGACGGCGATGGGGATGAGGGCCTTAGGGGTCATCGGTGCCCCTCAATCCACCCCAGCTGGTCAGGCACCGGATCCGCATGATCCGCGTAGCATTGCCCCAAACTTGTGCTCGGTTACAAACGGGTCATTGTTCGGTCCTTACGGTCCTTTCCGTGGATGTAAAGTGATGACCATCAAAGCCGTCGCCTGGCCTGGTCTGGCCGGGTATCAATTAGTGTCCCTGTTGGCGCACAACCCCTCGTCGTCGTCATCGTCGTCGTATTCGGTTGGGTTCTATTTGCTCTTTGCGCTAACAATGTGCAAATAGAGATGTTTAGGTGATGTGCTGGCTGCAAGAGGCGCTCCATCAAATTTGGCTTCAACTCTTTGACGTCACCACCAGCAGCAGCAGCAGTAGCAGCAGTAGAGGATTCCGAGATACCACTAGAGTCCTTGCGTGATGCTTTTCGGCGAATGAAGATGCTCTCGTGTACGAGAAGTGAGCGAGTTCCATACAATTTCCCTGGATCAACATAATTCTGAAAGCCTTTTGGATGATGATACGGGTGTACCGAGGCATGGGAAAGCGTTCCCTCACGAATAGAATGGAAGAAAAAAAAATGAGCGTGCATCTGGCCACTATTTCCTTTCGTTAGAATATTCAATTCCTGCTTACCAGATAGTAACCAGCGGGCCAACTATAAACCCGAGGGGGCTAGCCCGGACATTTCCATTCCATTATGTGTGTGTGTGTGTGTGTGTGTGTGTGTGCACCCCTTCGCTTGTGTGTGTACGTGTTTGTGTTGGGCAAAATGGAAATGCAACCAATCCCTAGTCCCCGTGCACACTCACGCGTCCACCATTCCTGCATTCTGGGGGAAAAGGCGCAGGATTAAAGAAAAAGGAAGAAAACGAGACCCCGAGAAGTCCAGCACACACAACAACAAAAAACAAACCGACGGGAAAACCAAGGGCTAGGGAAGCAGGACACGCAGTATGGCTGGTTGTGTGCGCGCATTGCAGCCGCATACATTGTGCTGGTTCGAGAGAAAGAGTTTCATCTCCCCCTCCCTTTTGGAGTGCAAAAAAAACGCGAGGGGGTCGAACACCGTGTGTTGCAGCACAACAACAACAACAACAACAACAGCTAAAGCTCCATCGTTCGGTGGCAATCGATTGAAATTCAAACAGAAACACACAGCGGGAGGTTCGTTCCGCTTGCAACCGACACCTTCTCGCTAGCCGAGGCATCAATAATCGTTGCGTTGGGGGTGCAGATAGGGATGGGGGGGTGGTGGTTGCAATATCAATTTTTGATGAATGCTTCCGGTACGCATATGTTCCAGCATCGCAACAACCCGTTTTCACCCTTTGGTGGGCGGGGGCAAGTTGAACTTTCAGCAAGAAAGTGTTACAAGGAAACGCTTTCACATCCCCCTCCGGGGGGTTGCAGCTCCAAACTGAAGCTTTGCCGTTTTATGCCGTAGAAGGAGAGAGAGAGAGAGAGAGAGATAGCAAGTGAAGGCCAAACAGCAGCAGATGCGCGCGTGTGTGTGTGTGCGGTTATACCGACACAATGCATCGATCAGCAGCACTCAGCACTAGCATCCGTCTCGTAGCATCGTAGCGGAGCATGTTTACAGCCGCATGTTGGTTGGTGCTTCGTTTCTGTGCCTACTACTGCGAGCTCTTTTGTGCTTCGGTGCCCATCACACGAATGCTGTTGTTAGGTTGTGTGGATCGCACCCTTTCGCCTAAGTAGGCGACCTTTCATGCGTGGCAAACCGTGGCAGCACCAGTCGAAAGCTCATCGCTAGTGGTCCAGGACGCGTTAGAAGCCGCTTTTTGAGAGAAAGAAGATGATACTTTGCTCGGATCTTTTTCCGCACTGTGGCACTGTGGGCACACACACACACAATAAGGCAACCCCATCACATCAATCTTCATTTGTAGCACAACGATTCTCTCGAATTAATAGCGCAGATCCAGCAGCGGTGGCATGCTCGTCGCCATTGTCGTTGTCGTCGTGGTAAGCTCCTTGGGTCCTTCCTGCATCATCATCAATTGCCTTTAAATTGGCCAAGCCTGTAGTCTGTCCTTATCACTAACGCTGTCAAATATTCATATCGCTTCGGGCAGACGAAAAAAAAAACCAGGAGGATTCACACTACGAGAGAAAGAGACGAGGAAGCAGCACTGTACCGTCAAGACGCTTCGTACCGTCCTTGGTACGATGAGTCATCGTCAGCCACCGAGTGTGACTGTGTGCATGTGTGTGTGGCATAGGCAGCATCACATCCGCATCGAAACCATCTAACAGCCCCTGGGCCCCGTTGTGCAGCATCTTCTCTCCCTGATACCACACGCTGACAATGATAGGCGAGTGAAGATGGCAAGCGGGGAGGAGGAGGAGGAGGAGAAACAGGAAAGGGAAAGAGGGGGTTCGCTCTTTTTCCTCGCACGCGGAACTCCGAAACGATGTGCGAAACACTGTTGCTCATACATTTAATAAGCACATATTTGCATAAAATGTTACCCCAGTGCTCTGCGTGTGTGTGTGTGTGTGTGTGTGTGCGTCCGTTGGCGGTGTTTCTTTCCCAGAACTTCCTAGGCACCGTTACGGTAGCCTCAGGCTGCTCCTCATACACGAACGTCGTCGCCGTCGACTGGGTGCGGTCAGAGCTCTGAATTTCACTCCGAACAACAAAAAAAACCCTTCGAGCGACAGAACTGACAAAAAACAAAAAAAAAAACAAAACGACGAATATTGCGAGTGATAATCTACCTTTACCACAAGCGAACTAGCTAGTTCGTCGTGCATTGCGGCTACAATGCTGCTCGCCATGGCGCGGCCACAGCACAGCAACATATCCTCGCGAATGCAGCAAAAGCAGTCTTTCGCTAAGGAGTTGGCTGGCTGGCTGGCTGGTTGGCAGGAGCAACATCATCATGTTCTTCTTCTTCTTCTTCTTCCGTTCCGACAATCGACAAAGCAACGCGCTTGGCAGCGCTGGCGGTTGCTAGGCCGACCAGGACGGCCAACGCCGTAGGAGACGTTTCGAGCGAAAACGAGTTCGAGATATGTGGTTGGCCATTTTGCTTCGCCACTTTCGCTCGCTCACTGCCTGGCCTACTTGGGTGTCTGCGTGAGTGTGTGTATGTGCCACACATTGTGTCGAAGCACGAGCTGCTGACGGAGCAGCTTGTCGCGTACGCGGACGTGAGCGTGCAAGTAGGCCGCGCAGAGCAGAGCAGAGCAGAGCAGAGGATGTCGATCGGTGGAAGGACCCCGCGGTGGACGGTGCTGGTGATGCCATCGCCTAGCGCCTAGCGCCTGCTCTTCGCAGCTCATCATAATTCGTTTTGCTATTGGAATTTAATTTAATTTTCACACACCGACCGCGAAGCCACGGGGTGCGGGCCTGCTTCGCGTTCGCTGCTTGCTATCTGTGGAAAGTGTAAAGGTCCCACACACACACGCACGCAACGGAGGGGTTTGGTTTTGTGTGGAGATTAATTGCCGCGTGCGCGGCACCGAAGCGAAGCGAAGCGAAGGGAGAGAGAGAGAGAGGAGAAAATGGTAAATTAATGCTCTTCATCGTAGCCTGCACTTGACACACCTTTTGGTGGTAGAGGAGAAGAAGGAGGATGGTTCCATTGGGAGAAGGGGAGACGTTCCCTAGGAACGTCTTAATTCCCGCGCTAAATATCGCGCGCGCGCGTCGGCACAGTCTGTGGCAGTTTATTTGACTTTTATGATAATGATTAAAAATTAAACGATGACGTAGGGGGAGGGATGAAACCGGTGCATGATAAGGAGGCAAAGGGGGGTTGTCTGCCGACGAGTAATTTATCGAGGAGTGTTGCCTCTAACCAACACACTCATCTCTTCATTACTCATTTACTAATCACCTTGTACGGGGTTGTGCTTTTCGGAAGGGTGGAGGTGCGGGGTTCACCCCCACTCTCCGAGATGTGGCGTTATGCGGCATTACGATACGTTGGCGTGCCCAGGTGGTGTAGGTGTATTACCGAGAAAAGTGATTTTCGATTCCCGGAAGATGCCGGGGTGGACCTCTTTTCTGGTTGGCATGGGGCGTGGAGTAAGTGTATCGGTTACACTGTTTCATTTTTTTTCCTTTCATTTTCCACCTTTTGCACGGAAAAACACGAGCTGTGGGCAATCCGAATATACCTACCTCTGGTGCTTTCCCCTTCCCTTCGTTACTCCCACAGCTTTACGAGCCAAACAACGATCTCGTGTATCGTCCCACATCGTTCCAAACACACAAATACACACACACCCAAACACATAGCCAGAAGATACAGAAAGTGGAACGCGGACGGACTGCTGCGGCGTCTAAATTTAGAATTGTGATTGGTTTCGCATGGAATAAAACAATCTCTCCAAATAAACGTGAAATCACGGAAGAGAAAAAAATGAAAGAAAACGAAAGAGATAGAAAAGGAGAGCTGCTGTTTGAAGAGCGACGCCCACCTTGCAGCGCGACGAGGAGCAAAACAATATCTGATCAGTAGAAATAGCAAAGGTGCTCGATTCCCAACGAACAGACCAGTCTGAGTCCTTATCACAACACACAGCTACGTGATCCTTTTCTCGCGTGCTCTTTCTCTCTCTCTCTCTCTCTTACAGACACACACACACTCTCTGTCTCTGTATCTGTTCAAGTGTTTTGTTGACTATTGAAGCCTCTGGATCACACTTCTCGAAATCGAATTGGCTACCCACCTTCTGTTTGTGTGTCTTTTGAAATGGCGTTATGTATGCCTGCATATGGCATGTTACAAGCCTTTTATATCGTTCCCCGTGTTCCCCGTAAGCCGTTGAGCTATTTCATGAAAATGGTTTCACCCTGAATGCCTCCCTTTACTCTCCTGTTTATAAAAGGAGCGGTTATCATTTGGTAACCGATGGTGAAGCATCATCAGCGATCAGCGGATTCAATGCACGCCGAACGGTTTGGTTCATTTAACTGCAGTGCAATCCCTCATCCCGGTCCTGTCCGAGGGTGGTAGAAAGTAAATTAAAAATTCACCCTCCCCCACCTTACCAACCGACCGCATGGAGTGTGTTTCTCCCGTAATTACTCAACCTCAACCAGGTAGCCGGTGGAAAATCACGATGGAATGGCACGATGGAACAGATTGCCACACTCGCCGGGACCCGGAATTCATAGGCCATCAAGTACATGCTCAACATTATTAATAGTAGCCCTCTACCTCTACACTACCCCCGTGCGCGCGCTCGTTAATATGAAGCCCGCAAAACCCTTAATGACGACGGAAAGCTTTACAACACAAGCGTGTGTGTGTGAACGGGGCACGGAAATTATGAACCAAAAACTTTTATTGCCCTCCATGACCTCCACCATCGGAGGTGCACACTTTTATGAGTCCCCCGGGTAGCGGGGTGGTGGGGGGGGGGGATGGACACAACCGTACGGGTGTGGGGTCGTAATCCATTAACATCGCTTTGTGGTGGTGGTGGTGAACGCGTTGTTGCTGGTCCTGATTTTTGGGCGCAGTGCTTTTGCGTGTCGTGTCCGGTGGCCAAACTATGACACGATGTTTACACGAACCGTCACACGCGAAACAAAGGCGAAAGGAACGAGGGTTTTAGTGTTGCTTTATCGTTCGGATGTTTATGTGATTCCATCGGCGATGGTGTGGTTCGGAGGATTTGATCCCCGTTTTTTTTTGTTGCCATCAACCATCTTTCACGATACGGAAGTGGGGACGGTGAGTACCCGGTCGGATGCTCGAACGGTGGAATCCATAATGGTGAAACCGTAAACGAATTTTCTCGAGTTGTTCGCGCATCGAACCGCCACGGACTACCAGGCGCCTCCATCGACACCGTGAGCTACCAGGCGCCTCCATCATGGGTTCGAATGGCCACAAAATGGCTATCGCCTGCCAGCGCCCTGCAATGGCAGAGTGTTTGGTTGTTTGTTTGTTTGCTTAATTGATTGAATACCTTGTCCACCTCGATGCTCTCGATGCTATCGTAAAATGGCGCGAGGCGCATTTCTATCGTGGCGTTTCCGATCGCAAAAACTTCTCTCTGATGCCGATGGCAACGCAGAATGGAATAGTGAGAATACGAAAGAAAAAAAAAACAATGTAAAAAAGACACCCAGCATCACCTGGGGAAGGTGAGGAAGCTCGCCCTATCTGGCGCAGGATATCAAGGACCCGCGAAAACGTAACAGATTCTCCGGGCGTTGCTCGCTCGGTTGGCACTAGTTTGGTTCGCGTTTGATTGTGTTTTCTGTGGCAAAAGGGTGCCCTTACTCGGCTTGTGTGTGTGTGTGCGTGACGATAATTGGATTTGTGAAAATCGCCCATCGCCCAGCTGCATCGGTGCCCGATCGGTGAACCGCACCCCATCCCTTAGGTGGCGAACCGTGCTCCGGTTTTGGTGACCACAGGGTTCCGCTCCGACGCATCGGTGCAAAGGGATGGTTGGGATGGTGCAGAGGGGAAAGCGAAAAGCGCGAGTTGCAATTATTAATATCCCGGTTATGGGCCCGGAGTATTGGAAGGTCCCAATTTGGGCATTACACTTCAATGCTTATGATCAAACGAAGTGAAACCAGCATCCGCCCTATTTTGGCAAAGGGTGAGGATCGGGGTGCTTCAAACTTTCCTCCTCCTCCTCCTTCTCTCTTTTCTGGCACGGTATCAATTCTAATTATTGCAAAGGACACCTCGTTTCACCGCTTCACCGGTAGTGAGGGAAGAAAATCTGAAAAATGATCGCGTGACGTTCGTTACACAATTTCCGATAACAGGCCCCCTTCCCTCTTAAATAGCAACCCTTATTCAAGCATTTCCGGAACCGATTCCGGGATTCGTAACAAGCGAAACGAGCTAATTTAATCCGGAATGCGCTGGAATGCGTACGCACTGATGGTGATGGAATTGCGACGTTGTGTGCAAAAGAAAACTTCCTGGAACCGTCGGCTCATCAGTGATTTGGATTGCATTCAATCGGGCGTAATTTTCCCATTACGGCAGAAAACAGCCACCACTTTACCGTCTACCTCGACATCATCATCATCATCATTATCATCTTCATGTTGTTCGCTTTTCGTTCCATCACAGATATCAAGCGGCGCATCTCTCGCAGCTTCTCGATCATATGTTCGACACCAGAAAAAGGGCTTCTCATGCGTTGCAGCTCAACGCAGGCCTTCACGTCAATAGCGCTTAAGATACACTGGATCACAGAAGCTAGCTCGAAGCTTCCACTCATTGACAGCTGCTTATCGGCATCACTAGAGCCTCTGCTCGTATCTTCGTTTCTTTCGTTTCTTTGATATCCATTATCACAAAGCGCACAGGCACACAGAACCACGCTTAAACCGGAACAACACAACACGAATCTTGATGGAGAGATTCATTTTCTCCCTGTCGTAGCGCCACCACATGATGACACACGCACATCCTTTTCTCGCGGCGCGGCGTACGGCGAGGCCCGGCCCGTTTTTACTTTGCTTCCGTTTCATTCTCCATTTTGCACCATCACCGCCGGCAAGCTCGCCTTATCCTCTGGCTGTATCTGGGCGTGTACGTGTACGTGTAATGTAACGCAAGCAATTGTTTGACACAAAGCAACGGCCAGCTTTGATAAGACGGTGAAGTAGCGTTTACCTTAACACAAGCGATCGCACCCGAGACGAGGGTATTGTGACTGCCAACAGACCAACCAACCGATTAATCGACGAATAGAGAACACACACACACACACACAGACAGACACACACACACGAGATGGCCGTTGATGAGACACGCAGTGGAACGCAAACCGCGAGCAAAGGCGCAATGCTTGGTGTACGCCGGGCGTCCAGCCAGAGACTGATTGTGGCCGACAAACGGCTGCTCCCGATCAGCGACAGCAGCAGCCGCAGGAGCAGCAGCATCCCGATAGCATGCCTCTTCCAGCCTCCAGCCGATTGGCCCCAAATTACGTTCCTCCCACCCTCCCCGCGCTCCGATCACGCGTGAGTGAACAACGCTCAGCTGGTTCACTCATCTCATCATCAGCAGGATGGTCCGTCCGTTCACGCTGTTCGCTTACATCTCATCACAGCATCCCTGTGTGCGTGTGTGTGTGCGTGTGTGTCAGTAACAATGGTAACGGCACAGGTCCGATGGTGGTGACAGTTGCTAACGCTGCTCGATGACGACGGCATGCGCTACTGGATAGCAACGCGGTATACGCGAAGGTGCGGCACTCGGATGGATGCTGCGCTCGGAGCACCCACTCGGAGAGAGGAGACCGTTTCTCCGCGTTATCACTCTCTCGTTCACGGTCTCTCTCGCAACCTGGGGGAAATGAAACCACGAGGAACCTAACCGAAGCCACGGATAACGGTGAACTGAGTGAGTGAGGTTCGACCGATTCGGCAAAGTGACCCAAGGTGCGCTCGCTTCAAACGAATGCCCCGTGACCTCTGGACAAGCTGCTGCTGCTGCTGCTTGGCAAATTTGGGGCAAAAACAAAGGATGGTTTGCTAGGATGGCAAAAAAAGGAAGGGGCAACTCTGAGTGCTACCGGTTACTAGGAGCAACCCGAATGCAACCTGTAGGCGCGACCTGACCTGATCCGGCTCTCTCACACTTTGCTAGCAGCGCATCGAGAGCGCCAATGATTGTGATTTGAAGCGCTTTGATTTGGTTAGTCCAAACAACAGAAAGCGCTAGAGAAAGAGAGAGAGAGAGAGAGAGAGAGAGAGAGAGAGAGAGAGGGAACAAAAACGAAAGGTTCGTGTGAAGTACACACCCTTGCTGCAGCCTCGGTGTTCATTCCATCGTAACCATCGGCCTGCTGAGATCCTTAAATGCTAATGTAAGTCTCTTAGCGGCTCGCCTGATGGTGAGGCCCAATCGGAGCAATTAATGTCAAATCATCGGGGACACATATTTGATTTCGTTTCCGCTGATGAAAGGGAATAATTAAACAAAACTTCTAATTCAACCCTTTAGGGAAGGGGGGAGGGGCGGTGGTGAATTAACCCCCCCTTTTGGGGGGGTTTGCAACCAATACATGTGTGGAATGGAAACGAATGGAAGGGAATGTTTGTACCAGGCTGATCTGTGATCCTGTCCATATTATGCATCGCAACGAACACACCCTACCCCTCATCCCTCATCCCTCACCCCCTTTCTTCTCGACGACCATATCCCATAGGGCGTTGACTTCTGGGAGGACCGGTTGCGTCGTCCGTCTCAGTTGGTTGTTCATTCCAGCATATTCACTCCAGTGGTTGACAGGACACGATGCATGAACACCGCACACACACACGCGCGCTCTGCACTTCTCTCTGTTTCCTTTTTCTCTCTCTCCATTTGCTCTCGTGCTTTTGTTGTGATTTTTAGACTCGGGAGTCTCGGGGACGCCGAAAGAACCGACGAAAGCGCCGAGTCCCGGCTGGGATAGGATCCGGTTCTAGGGCAGGGCAGCGCAGGGGTCCCGTTTTTGCTAAAGATAGCAGTCTTCTCTCCTGCCTGTCCCCACCACATTCCTCGGCTCCACCACGACAACCAGCCTTTCGCCAAATTACCCTATTTTCACGTCCTTTTGCACAAACCATCCTGCTGTCCTGCCACCGTGTACACCGTGGTGTCGTGGTCGTGGCCGAAGATGTTATCCGGTTCTGTTTGCCCTGTTCTTCGCCCCCCTCTTTTCTTTACTGCCGGCTATGCGTAACAAGCAGCTGGTGGTTGGTTTGGCGAAGTTGGAAGCCATGGATTCCGCGAGCGAACCTCAGCCTTATGAGAAGAAGCAGGATCGGACCGTTCTTGGTCTTTGGTGTTGTCCTTTTTTTCGCGTTTTCATGCTAAAACTCGTTCGTTTCTTGGTGTACGTTTGTATGTGTGTCAAACGTTTACATGTTGGGCGAGGTTATTACGGCAGACTTTTCTCCAAACGCTGTTGGGCTTCGACAAGAAGCTGACAAGAAGCCCCGACAAGCTGCCACGAAGAGGCCAGCAGGGAAGCAGGGTGTCGGGTTTTTGGTCCGTTTCTTTCCCCGTTTCTTCCTTCCCTTCCTAAATGTGTTCTAGTAGGGGGCCGGCTTGATCCGAGATTCTTTGCGCTTTGTCTTGCTGCTTCATGGTCGCCCACAAAAAGTTGCGCTCCAGTGCATATCCTTGGAATGTACTTTCTTTCTTTCTGCTCGCCTCTTCTGTGCCTCTCGGCTCTTTCTCCTCGATGCTCCGGATGCCCGAACCGGCGACCGGCGTCCGGCAAGTATCATGTCCATTCCGTGGGGAGAGCACTTGGCGAACTCCGTGGCGAAGTGTATTGTTGCATAACGAGCAATTCTGGGAAGTGCATTAGACAAGCTGGCCTGGACAGGGGCCTGGCCGGTCTTCAAGTTGGTCACGATGGCTGCAGCCAGCAGTGAAGAAATCAGTTCAACCAGCCCAGAAAGGAAAACCTTTGGGTGTCTGGTGTGGACTGGCACGACACGGAACTTGCTCGTGGTTGCGATCAAAGTGAAGCAATCTCGTGGACGTGCGACGTACCACGCAGTAGAAAGTGATCCTCGTCATCCTCATGCTCATTGCTGGGTGGTGTATGGGCACACCCCCTCGATACCACCCCCCAACCCCGAGCGGCGGCACGGATGGCATACTTTCACTCGTGGCACTGGCATTAAACTTAATTCTCTTTTATTGCACAATTTCAGCGAAAGCGAGAGAAACGACCGACAAGTAAGGGTTGGGGCCAAGCGAACGAGATCTGCTTCCTCTCTCTTCCCCTGTCCTCCCGCCTCGCCGAATCCTTGGAGACGAATACCACGATTCCAGTGTGCGCGCGCTCTCTTTCTCTGTCTCTCTCTCTGTCGCACTCTTCTCTGATGCAATTGAAATGAAAATACCAAAAAGAACGAAGGGGTGATGCCCAAGCGGTAGCGGAGGAAGAAAGGAAGAGAGAAGTGTTCATGATAGCGGCTCTCCAGTGACGCTTCCCCATTCAGCAAACGGTGACTGCGACGAACATTAAGATCGCGTATCGCCTTCCCTTAGAAATGTGCTCGCGGCTGCCACATAACCTCACATTTCGTTCGCTCGTTCGCCTTCATTCCATGCCCGTTCCATACGATATACAGCATGCCATGCCGTGCGCTCACCTGGCTGGACCCCCACCTCACCGGCAAGACCAAAGGGAATGAAATGAAAAGGGAATTCCCAACGTTTTTCCCTTTGCTTTTCCACGAATTTCCAGTGCCACTGCCGTGAACTCGTGGCACAAATGTAGTTATTGACTTTCACTGATAGCATTTGCGTTCGGTTTGGACGCGCACCCCGTCCCCGTCCCCGTCCCCGTGTGACCGTCCCAGATAATAGGCGCCAAAGGAGGCGCTCGTAAAAAGAGCGCGATGGAGAACATTGAATGGAGTGCCCACCTTCAGCTGGTCGGTGATGCTGTTGATTCCATTTACGGCTCCTTTTCCAAGCAGCAGGAGCAGGAGCCACTGCATACTTTGATGCGAGCGCAAGGCCCGACGCCGACCGTCTTCACATTTAGAGCGGACGTGCGACCGCGACTGACACGCGTGGACCACGTTTAAACCCTCATCCATTAGCCCGTTGATGACCGTTGGTTGGTTGATGGCTCGAATGCTCACTTGTTGCGCATTCGGTTCGACCTTTTGATCGAATTTTATCGAACGTATTAACGAAGGAGGGTCTCTTTTCTGAGCAGTGTATGTCGCTGTCCGTGTGTGAACGTCTACTTAAACCGCCAGCTTCGCCATGGAGCCATTAATTATGCTTTCACTCATGGCGTCACTTCTGGGATTTGGAAAAGTTGTTCCTCCGCATCGCAAGTGACGATGATTTGCAAAAGTCCCAGCAGCCAGTGCTGGGCTGCCGAGAATTGCGAAAATCGCGAATCAATCGTGCGATCGTGCGCCGCGCGTATCCTTGCCGTTGTTGGTGTTGGATTAAATTTTCCAACTAAAAACCTTGCGCGATGAAGTGCCGCGTGAAAATTGCAAATTAAATTACTCGCGGGCGCGCTTACCCGGAGGAAACTTTGGGAACTTTAAATAACTCATTCCCTCTCCCTCTTCTTCTCGCTTTCTCCCTTCTTCGTTCTCTCTCTTTCTCTTTCTGCGGTCTGATCTGAATGGCTGAATGAGGAAGTTGGTCTCTCGAGAAGACCAACACTCGCTGCTCGTTCAACAGATGGAACACCATCGCGGAAACTGGAACGTAAACGCAGCGGCATGCCATGGTTGAAGGCATTCCATCAAAAGATCGTAAAACCTAGCGGCAAGAATTATCGATTCCGAACTTTATTAATCGGCTAAAAGGGTTCCGGTTGCTCGGTATCGAGCGCTGATTCGAGGTTTTCGGGGCGGACGAATCGTTTAACCTTCACGAGCTCTCAGCTAAAGGACATCCGGATCCTAACCTAGCAAATCTGCAGATTGTTACAGTGTGTTGGAAAATGGTAGGTTCACCTGTCAGTGTCAGTATTGACGGCGGTCTACTAATTAGTATCAGCAAGTGTCAAATGAAATCAATAATTTCTCTTGTTTCCATATCAAATGTTTACAATGGTAATGCTTTATTTATCCGGGTTAGAAATGGATCGGAAAACACATTTATCAAAGGGATTATCGTTTATCGAAAGGGAAGAGAAACCGTTAAATTGGTATGCCAAAAGGACGATCTGAAACAACTACGTTAAGGATGTAACAAATTGCATACTTTACTGTTTAAAGTCTGGTAAACTTTAATTCCAAACCGAACAGTAATCTTTTACACTTGACTCCAACTCAACGAAAGGTGCCTTCGAAACTTCTGGGCAACAAATGCTAAACTCGTCTTCGAAGATTACGAAAAAAAAAAACATAAACAGAACTTCGATACTCAAACCTCATCAATCATGGTATACAGACAATCAACTCGATTCTTGCTGTGTAAGGTAGGAATGTCAGGGGTTTTCTGAATAAGTAATACAGGTGTTATTGATAGCTTTAACGAGGAGTGATGGAAACACTTTTAATGATGGATAGCGTGGATTGACTAACCCTTATTTTCCTTATCTAAAACCAATTGAACATGTTTGCGGAATAAAAGTTCAAAAGGTTTCTATTTTCCTAAACTTTCTTACAAAAGCGCGAAGTAACGAAATGAAAATATTAGGGAATTCTGTTGATTGCCATAATGTAAAACTTATGTTATGGCATCTCAAAGCCTTTTTTCATTTAGTAATGTGTAAAAAACTTTAAAACAATATCAATTTTTATCGATTCGTACTCTGTTTGAACCGAACTTTAATTGGAAAATGGAATCGAGAGCAAAAGGAAACCTGGAAACCGGTTTCCGGCATGTAAAGGAATGTTGTGCAACCGCGGAACGAGTCCTGTGGCGCCTTTGCTCCTGTTACTTAATGAAATCACTTGCTACTGGCTTCTTCCCTTTGGTTGCATGTGTCCTTCCGATCACCTTCTTTCACACCAATCGCACCGTGCCAGGTCAGTTCGTTGTCGGTGAAAACGAACACCAACTCCGCACCATAGACAACGATGGCTGGAGCAAGAATGCAAGAACGACGACGAGCACGCTCCGCAGTAACGCTTGTCGGCGACAATTCAAATTAGCTCGCGAGAAGCGAGGTTAAAGTTGAGCGCGGCACACCAACGAGCGTCGCGCTCGGTCTTCTCCGGTCTTCTCCTGTGCTGGCGGTATCCGCTTGAGGTTTGACCCGCTTTGCTTCGGTCGGCGGGTGCGGTTTTCACACCCCGGGCCCTTGGCTGGCAAAACTCCCAAGAAAGTGGAATGTACACCAGAAGCTGGGCCGCGCTGCTGGACCGAGCTTCTGTTGCTGGTGCTGCTGCTGCTAGTGTTGCTGTTGCTGGTATCTTGTTGAAAGTTTTGCTGTTTCCGCACCCTTGACACAGACCGACCGACACACCTTGGGGCAACATCGTTTGGGGCACGTTCTTCGCGGACCATGGATCCACGTTCCGTGTTCTGTCTGGTTCTTCTGTCCTGTCAGTCCAGGTCCAGGGGCACCACAGCACCCTCGCGCTGCTACCTCTCCTCCGGTTGAAGGAAGGAAATTTTAATAAAAATTCTCATAATTAAAACAGTTACCAGGGGACGTGCTGTTGTGGATGTGGCCAGCGCACTGACCAGCTGGCCATTAACAAACACAACCACCTTTCCTTTCCGCGTTCCGCGGCCCTTAAAACTCTTCTCCTCGTCATGCCGTTGCTCTCGCTCTCGATCTCGATCCAACGGCGTGTCAAGTGCAAATAAATCAACGTAAATGCACCCAAAGCGCGCTGCCACTGCTCCGGTTGGCCACTGCTGGGCCGTGGGTGTGAATCGTCTCATTTCGTTCATTCGTTTCGCGCAAACATTACAAACCGAAGCAAAAGTTCCAAACACTACGCGGGTAGCGCGTACCCGCCAACACCTAGCTAGTGTGTGTGTGCGCGCGCCGAGTTTAATGACTTTCAACGTTTTGAAGAAAGTTTGCTGGAGCGAGAGTGTTGGCAGCAGACACCATCAACCGCGACCACGACGACGACGACGACGACGACTACGACGATGGTGCTGCAGCGTACGGTGCTGCATAATGAGCGGGAGTAGAGTTAAATTAGTTTCAGTGCACCAGTGCCACCCTCTCGAACCGGTGCAGTAGTGGTGGTGGTGGTGGTCGAACTTTTGACCCAAAAAGTTGCTCAAGGAAGGTTGTTGCAAGAATGCGCAGCACAGCGCCCGGTGTCGGGTTCTGTGCGGTTCCGCCCGTTTGGCCAATCGCGATTCGCTTGCTTACAATTACATTTCGCGCGAATGTCGACAAACTTTGGCGTTTGATGAAAGGTGTTAGGGGGAGATGGGAATGGGTTTTTGGAACAAAGCAGCAAGCAGCTGCAGCGCCGCCGCCAACGTTCATCAAATTGTTGCTTGCATAATGTGGCCCGAAAGCGAAGCAGGCCCGTTGCTCGTCGTCGGTTGCTAATGGCAACATTAAGACCATCGAGAGTGAGAGCGAGAGAGAGAGAGAGGTTCACGATGCGACAGGATATTAAAAGGAATCAGCATTTGTTCCTGCATAATCGACGGTTTCGAGGGACTTGCGAGGAACCCGAAAAGTGTCCCAAAACAAAGCAAACAAAGACAAAATGTTTTAAACAATGAGAACATTCCTGGAAATATCGCCGTAAAGCAGTCCACGCTGTTGCCAGGGAGCGGCGACAGGCCATTAAACCGGTGAGCATCGAAACCGGGGGAGAAACGACGTCCCTCGGGAGAGGAGGGCGAGTGCAATATTCGTAAATTCATTTACGACGGATCCCGGCCGTAGTCGAAGAGGGTTTGGTACTTGTCAAATTTGAATTAAATTTCATGACAATGTTCCGCGGCGTGAACCCTTGACGCTGCTTGCTATGGTCTACCCCCCTGGCGCAACATATTGTAGCCACGGTGAGGTGCATTAACCCAGAATTCTCTTACTTTTGGCCGTTATGGCCTTTAAATAAGAGGGTTGAATGGCGTTTTGGCGCAGTTAAGAGCTTATGGGCGAATTGAGTTGTTGGTCATTATGGCGGTATGATTGCCAATGGCTTATTGTTTGTTGACTTTCTCGCGATGGGGTTGTGTTTATTAACGTCACTTGGCAGTCGGCCACACGGATGACAACTGCAGTCATCATAATGGCGAAAAAAGTGGGAACAAACGCGTCATTTCGCTTTTTAAAGTACTATTTACTATAATGGTGGAACTTACAAAGCTTCAGGAAGTAAAGAAGAGATAAAAGCTAAGAGATTGACAAGACCAAATGGAGCGAGTGTCTAATCAGTCAAATACATCACACCAGAACAGCGCAAAGCATCCCAGCTCTCGGCAAAACCCTTTCTTGTAACAGCATAGCTGTGGTGCTTGTTTAGTATCTCAGCAGATTGTTTCAGCTCTGGCCCGCTTTGATCGCTTAGCATCTGACAGCTCGGCGCAGACCGCACAATTCCTCGAACCACCTCCGTAACCCAATCACTACAGATGATGGAAAGTTTGTTAATTTCTCTAGAAAATCCTCGCTACCGCCATCGTACCAACGTTAGCGAACATCCGAACAGCGTTCCTTTATCGCGGATGCAACCACCGCAGTCAGTCATCCAGTCTCCAGATTGATGGTGGTTTGTTCGTTTCCCGGAAAGGAAATGAAACGATCCCCAAAAGTCCGAGAAGCTGTTGTTGCCGCGTTGGCCAGGAGTCTGCACAACAGTTCAGGACTTTGGACTTTGGTTTTAACTCATCTCGTTTGCCTGGAATTGGCCGAAATGGATCAATAACATCCTGAACATTGTATCCTGTCTGCATTCCATGGCCGGCAAAACCAGGCGATTGTCTCTACGCTACGCGCTCTGCGTCTGTTTATAGGAAATCCCTAAAGGACTTCGAGGCCACGGTTTTGGTTGGATCTCGGGTACACACGGGCGAAGGATTACTGTTTAGCTATTTTACACCATACAGCAACACCGTAGCCCCGGCAATGTTACTATTCTGACAGACAGAAACGCCTCTGTGTGTCTCGCTGTGTTACGGTCCGTCCGGATTTATCCGGATTGTAGCGACCGATGGGATTGGCTCAGGCCGAGGACTCAGACGAGTCCTTGCTGCAGTCCTTCTGTTTGTGGACTGCAATCCATACCTAACACCGAGGGTGGAGACAAACAAGTCGTCGCCTGAACGACTCAACCCCACAAACCCCGGAAAAGGGATCAGCTCGGTTTCAATTTTCCTCATTTTCTCCCTCTACTGAATGTTGTGAAGTGAAAATTGTCGGTTCCCGGTCCCAAATTCCTCACGGGCTCACCTCACCTCGTTGGGTTCTCCTCGTACCTTCCAACGATGGGGGCTGTTACTATCTCGCTCGCTAGCTCTTCCTGCTCCTGCTGCTGCTCCTCCTGTTAACCTCACGTTTTCGTTTGATATAAACGCTCCCCAGGGTCCTCCCGACTCCCGGAGGTCTTCTCCTTTTTAATTTGAAACAACATCGCACATCAGAAGCAGTGGGACTACCACCTACTGGACCTACTGGTTTTCGGTTTCGGTTCACTAGAGACACACACACTAGTACGGAATGATTCGTATTGGTTGTCTGGACGACTGGTTACCGGATTCTAGACGTCGAGTGATGCTTTTTCTCACGATTTTTTTGTGCTCTATCCAACTCCCTGGATTGGTCCTTTCTGTAAGGATGCAACCACATCGCATCTGTATTTGAGGTTCGAAAGTCAAAAGCGTCCATCCAGCATCGATATGGTTCCGACATCCTCTCCCGGGCGATATTGCGGTCTTCGTTTCACGAATTCCAAGACCTCCGAGATTGCGATGCACCCGCCCCTCCGGAACATCGAAAATTGAACTCGGTCGGTCTCGGTCGGTTCCGAAGGTCTGCGCTTTGCGCCTTCATTCCTTTAATTTACCACTGCGACGGCGAAGGATTTCAATTTGACATTGCAAACCGAGACCAGCAGCGTTCCCTTGACTTGGGTATACCCTTGAAGTCGTCTTGGACTTATGAAGTGGAAGTGGAAGTGGAGTGGAGTGGAGTGGCCGTATGCTTCCTTCTTCCGTGGAAGAACTAATAAAATATGCCACAACCTTTGACCTGCTCGTAAAGAACAGTATTCTGCCAAATGAAGGCGGCGCTGGCCGATGTCGATGTCACAGAAACTTATCTCCGGAAACACGAAAAGGGGTTTGTGGTTCGAACCCCGGGTTGGCTCCTGGGACCTTGCTGATGAGCTGCCGACCGGCTGAGGACTATGGTTCGTCGTCCCGATCACACTTTAATCTTGCTGCCGGCTCATTCCAACAGTCATCGTCCTGTCCTGCATGTGAAGTGGGTCACGTCACGGTCGGTCGGACCTTTCTGGCGGTGGCTGGCATCGGCAGGTGGGGGGGAGGTGGATAGATCGATAGCAATAAGCTGAAATGGAGACTGTTTGGCTTCCGACTGTTTGCGACTCGCTGTGTGTGTCCGCCTCACTGGACGGTTCTCACTCAGTCCAATGACTGGGACTTGTTGATTTTTGGGCTTTCGCATCTCCGTTCCCTCTTTCTCCTGGGCTTCTGTCCCACTCATGGCACTCCAGCTATGATATCTTCATTTTGGATTTGTTATGAGTATGTGTGTGTGTGTGTGTGTGTGTGCGCTCGATGTGGTCGGAGCAAAAAGGCGTAATGATTGATTTTCGATCGTAATGACGCCATGTTGTCATGCCATTCGCATCTGTTGAACTCCGTGAGCATTCTGCCTTCTCCGTGAAACGTGAAAGGTCAGCGCACTCGGTTGCGGATATTATTTTTAACAATCTCGGATATAAAAACATCCCCTTCCTGATGTGAACTGGGATCACAATGTCAGCAGGATTGATTGCAAACGACTCATCAGGAAGCGCCGAGTTTCATCATTTGAATCCTGGCCATTGCTCACCATCACAAGCACTCGCCTCGCTCGTGTTTCAATGTTTGCGAAAAAGAAAGCTTCGGCTTACCGGGGGGTTTACCGTTTCGTGGAATGCAAGCATTTTCCCGCCGCCGGCTGTGGTTCGGTTTGATTGGAAAATATTCACCGAAAATTGGATGCAGAACAAACGCTCGTGGAAAACTACATATGAATACCATAATTGCGGCCACCGTTAGCAGAATCGAAACACACATTATTCTTGAGCAACAGAGCGGAAAACAATAACCATTCATCGAAGAGTTCGTGTTGAAGTTCCACCATTCCTGTCAGTTCACTTCGCTGTGCTGGGAAATGTTGTTTTTTTTTGGCAATACAGAAGGGAATACAAAGTGTATGGCGTACAGGTTATGCTTTCGTTCGAATATATGTTGATTGTGTTCTGTGGTTGATCCCTGTATAAGTCGCCCAACAAGTTCTGGAAGGGTGTAGTGTCTGATGTGTTCTGAATTCATTTGAAGAGTTGATGGATCGCAATCCTCCTCAGAACACTTAGCATCGATATTTAATGTATTGTTATAGGCATTAGTTAATTCATTTACATCTGAGAGTCGACTTTAATGCATGCTAGGAATTATCCTCGTGACAAAAAAAAAGTTAATTTAGAATTAAGTATTTAAAGAAAAGGTTCATAAGAATAAAGCTTTCAATACCTCATAAAAAAGGGAATATACTAGTGAATAAACCAAAGAGAAGGGTACATTGCGGATTCCTTGTGTTAAATTGATCGCAGAGCTCTATGCTTTGATCATAGATTGTGTTGCTTCTCAAATTGACATTGCTAATCAACAAAGCATATCGTCATAACCTTCCTGACAAACACTCAAGTTTTTTTTTTTGCCAAATATTAGGAAAATCCATCGACCATTCCCGGACATTTCCGACGCAAAGAAACCAAAGCCCCAATAACCGCGCCATCGAGTGAGAAATACAAATCACGGACCGAATCGAGCCCGAATGGAGTACTCTTGGAGCCAGCACAATTTCCTCGCCAGCCGCGGTAGCTCATTTCAATGCCATCCGTCCACGTCGTCCACGGTTCTCGCCTCTCCTTTCTATCCCTTCACTTCCGGCAGCCAGAAACCATTGTCGGTGACGATGGCGACGGGCGACAGGGGTGACTGCGATGCGAAATTTCGATTTCAATCCGCCAACTGTCATCACCAGCGAAGGAACATCCATCACCACTCCCGCACCACTCCCGCTCTTGCCCCTTGGTTACTTACCCGGGTAAGCGAGCTTTTCTTCTCGACCGGCCTCGGTTGTCCCGTCACCGGATCGATTCCGCCATCGTCGTCGTCACTGTCCGAACCGATCGGTGGTCGTGGCAGTGGCCGCACCGTATCCGGCACGCGCTTGTACGCGAACACCTCGTCGTGCTCCTCGATGCGTTCCGGACGGTGCGTTGCGTTCGAACCATTTCCGGGTGTTGCGTTGTTGATGGATCGGGAACGTGGCACTGGCAGCGTGCTTCCTTCGTTGGTGGTGGTGGTAACGGTGGCCGTCGTGGCGACCAACGCCGGATAGTTCTCATAAATATTCCGCGATTCTGCGTCGGTTGTCAGTGGCAGTAGCGTCCGCTGCTGATGCTGATGCTGATGATGAGGGTAGTGGTACGGAGGAGGTGGTGGCGGTGGGAACCACTGAGGTACGAGGGGTGGCGGTGGTGGCCGGCGACGGCGACAGTAGGGTGAGAAGCGTTCCGTTGGCCCCAAGGATCCCGCCATCGTCGTCGCCATCGTCGTCGCCGGTTGCTCACCGAGAAGTTCGTCGTCTAGGGCGAGTGGTGCCGAGGGTAGGGCGATGGCACGCCGAGTGCCAACCTGCTGTAGGTCACTGTTCGAGTGCATCCGGCCGGTATGCCCGGAACGCAGCATCCCGGCCATCCCGGCACGACTACCCAGATTAACGCTCGACGATGAGGCTGACTTGGTGACGGAGTGCGGGGCCTGCTGCTGGTGCTGATGCCGATTCCTCGGATCCAGTAGCTCCCAGTGATGTGCTGGCGTTCCACCTCCGGTCGACGAGTCCAGGGCAAACCGTCGTGGCCGCGGGATAGGAGATGAAAATTTATGACCAACCAGTGCCGGTTGGCCTTGGTCGAGGTGCTCATAGCTCTCGCCCAGTAGAGCACGCCCGGTCCGACGGTCCAACGAACCGTTACGACTGTTCATCGCCGCCGTCGTCGCCGTCGTCGTCGTTGTCGTTCGTGGTGCTACAACCGGAACCGGTCGCAATGCCGGACCTTGGCGTGTTTGCGTAGCACGACGGCGCTCGAACGGGCTCGACGGTTTCTTCGTGGGGGCCGTTTTGATGTAATACCAATCGCTCAGCTTCCGTTGCTTCTCCCGATCACCATCCTCTTCCGTTTGCTGATCGCCCAACGTCGGAGCATGCTGACCACCGGGTTTCAGGGGATCCGCGGCCAGTATCGGGATGACCACCGAGGGTGGTAGTGGTGGTGGTACTTCTTCTCTTCCATCGTCAACAACAACGCCGTCGGTGACAGGCCCGGTGCTGCGTTGTTGCTGTCCACCGTAAGCGTCCGATATTTTGAGTGTTTCGAGCGCGTAACTGAACTTCTCCAGCGACTCGTAGCTGGACACATCGATGCCCGACAGTTGCCTTCTGTCGTCCGGGTCTGGGGAATGTGTTGAGATGAAAGAGAGAGAAGACAAGTGAGACAGATCAATACAGAGAGAACCAGGTTACCGCCTCTCTAGACGGGAGCGCAGATTCTTTCGCGAAAGTTTTGAGAGATTTGCTCAAACTGAGCTATCCTTTCAAAACTTTCAAAACTCTCATCCAAACGTCATCGTCTTGTTGGCCTAGCTACCGCGCTCACTTGAAACAACAGCTTGCTTGATTTTTTTTATGAGCAGTTATTTTCTTGCACTGGTTGCTCAATTCTTTCAAAGTTTTCAGCTTCTACACGAGCGAGAGATCTCTCGCCTTCGATTTGTATGGATTTGACAGTTAAATGATAGAATTGACAATTAAGTGATAGATCTCTCGCGACTTGCGCTCCCGTGTAGAGACTCGGTTACACTACAAGTGCTCTTCAACTCTCTGCAACTCCTGTGTATGCGCTGCAGTTGCCAAGCGATTCGCGCAGCATACTTGACGTTTTCACAAAATGATTCCTTTCTCCTAGGGTACATCGCAGTGAGTCGTAAACTTGTGACCGGGAGTCCAATAGCGTCAAGTACGACCCTTCACGATGTACCAATACCAATTTCATCATATTACGCCCTTTGGTTCGTTAGCTCGCAGTTCTAAGTTACGTCAAAAACTGTTTGAATTCCCATGAATCTTTCGCTTAAATATCTTTTGCACTCTTTGTCGAACAGTGGAACACCTCGGCTGTGTGCATTCTCGTTGACTTGGGGGGAAAAGTGTTGCAAAATGAAGAGGAAAACAAACCAAACGCGACCAAAGTGATCTACTGTCCATTTGAAATGCGAAGACAACCCAAGTCAAAGGCTACTTCAATGTCTTCTCGCTGCCCCGTTATGGTGAGCAGGACTGTCAGGGCTATTCACTGTGAATGTGGCCAGTTTGCTCCTGCAATGTTGCGACATTATAAAAAAACCGAATTTCAGGTTCATTTTTTTCTCTTAAACATCGCTTTAACGCGGATTATTAAGTAATTGAAACATGCTTTCTGCTATTTCAAAATGGTGACATCGATTTGCAAATCCGTGGCCATTTGAGAAGAAATAAAGGATCGAGATAGCAACTTTGTACTGTTATTAGAAAAAGACACATCTTAATCACAATAAATCTCGTCGAAAAACGTCGCGAATAATGTCGCTAGTAGCATCACTGTCGTTTGTTGGTTTTGCATTTAAATGAATCGTCTTTAGAAGCTAAAATCAAAAGAAGGGCGATGAATGAACTAGAAGTGGAATGTTAATTACTACATCGAACGTGACTTGCAGCATGAAACACATTAACACTTCTGAATAATAGAAGAAGTATACAGTGTCGGACATAAGTTAAGCAACTGAGTCAAGGTGTATGAAAAAGTGTTCAAAATTTTAGTTTTCAGCCAAACTGTACGATTTCCGACTCAGTTACTGAAAAGGGTACCTATTTACGATATTTTAGGACGATTTCAGTTATTAATTTTTCTTAAAATAGCGCATTAACACAATTGTTTCAAAAACGCATTATTTTTTCATGCGACATAAGTTAAGCAACTGGCTATTTTGGAGCAAAAATAATAAAATATTGATCATCACATGCGGAATTTCTGCATAGTAGTAGTCTATTGGTGTGTAAGCTTGCTAAATCTGTCAAGGTTTATGAAGTTTTAGTATTCTTTTTCCCTTTGAACACCCGCCACACTCGGTTGCATTCAAAATGTAACAGTGTCGCGTAATATCGATTGAAAACAAAAAAAAATATGAACTTAGCGATTCAGGGAAATTATCAGAAATACATTAGTGAAGCTTTTGGCATAGATAAATCAGTAGTTTCTCATTTAATAACCCATACAAAGCAAAAGGAACTGTTGAAACGGCTTTGCGTCCTGTTCATCTTTGAAAAACTTCACCCAAAATGAACCGCATTATTAAATAATATTCAACCAAAGATGCTTTTGCATCAGGAATGGAAATAAAAAGAAAATTAAGCTTGGATATCAGCTCCCAGACCATCCAGCGCCGATTGGGAGACGGTGGGATGTTCAGTTGCAAACCAACAAAAAAGCCGTACATGAACAACGAAGGTACAACTTCATTTTGCGATGAGTTATTTGAGCTGGAATGTCTCAATATTGAAAAATAGTGTTGTTTAGTGATGAATCCATATTCAATCTGTTTAATTCGGATGATATGAAGCGAGCTAGACGTCCACTTGGTACTAGATTAAATCCTCAATATTGCAAGAAAACTCTTAAACATGGTGAAGATGTGTAGTGGTCTGGGGATGCTTCTCTGGGCAAGGTATGGGACATTTTCATTGAATTCGAGGGATTATCAACGGAATAGTGTACAGAGATATCATGGAAAGTGTGATGCTTCCTCATGCCCAAGTTGAAATGCCATCGAATTGCAAATATCATCAGGACAATGACCCGCAATATACTTGCAAAATTTGAAAAAAATTGATCCAAGATCACAAAATTGTAGTTCAAACGTGACCATCTAACTCACCTAATTGAAACCCAATCGAAAATTTGTGAAAAATTATAAATCGCCGAGCCAGAACGAATGTTTCATACCGAAACTCTACTGAATTATTCGAGGCTCTTTCCAAGGTTTGGAGTGAAATTCCGAAGGAAACGATCAACAAATTGATTGAATTTATGCTCAAAAGAAGTGTAGCTGTAATTAAAAATAACGGATTCGCAATGAAATAGTGAAACAATAAGCAAATACGAATTGATATCTTTCAGTTGCTTAACTTATGTCGCATCAACAATCAATGCTTTTTTGAAACTATCGTGTTAAGGCGCTATTTAAAGAAAAATTAATAACTGAAATCGTCCTAAAATATCGTAAATAGGTACCCTTTTCAGTAACTGAGTCGGAAATTGTACAGTTTGGCTGAAAACTAAAATTTTGAACACTTTTTCATACACCTTGACTCAGTTGCTTAACTTATGTCCGACACTGTAAGTGCATGCTCTGCAGTGTATCATCAACCATGTGATTTGAAGTAAATTTAGAATTTGCTTTTCGGTACACTGGTTGATGTATTTAAATATTTCGTCCAGCTTGTCCAAACGGCGAACGGGTTTCATTTGATTAAATTTACATTATTTTGTGTTCCACGAATTGAACACACACACACACACACATGCGTCGAGGCCGATGTTTGCCACTTGGCAAACATCAAAAACACTCAGCACAAAATCGACTGTTCCATCACAACCGTCATGTTGTTCGTTTCATGCATCGAAAAGCAATTATGAAAACTGGACACGCTACTAATGACAGCGTCGCTCAGCGGCGAAATGTGTAATTGGCGGCTGCAGCAACCAAGTGTGGCCACCCTGACGACCAAACGCGAGCACGGAGAGTTCATCGGGACCGGTGCCATTTATCGTCCGCATCGTTGCCCCATTTTAACGATTTCGACGAGCGTACGAGCAACGCACGTTCACGCGCCAAAACTATCCGAACAACAAATTTGCGTTCGGCGGCTCGGATGCGTTTTCCCGCACCCCCAAAAAAAAAACGGAGGAGTCACTTACCCAAGTAGGATTTCCCTTTCGGTGAGGGAGGACAGGAGAAGGTACCGGTGCTCACGCAATCGAGCAGACCGTCGAGACTCATGGCATCGGTCGAGGTGCTGCTGAGGCACGCGCCGCTGACGTCGAATGGATGATGATGATGATGATGGTGGTACTGTTGCTGCTGCTGCTGCTGCTGCAGCTGTTGCTGGAGCTGTTGCTGATGGTTGCAGTAGTCCTCTTGCAGTGACTGATGTTCTGGCTGTAGCACCAGATGCTGCTGGAGCGGTTGTTGTAGTTGCTGGTCACCGAGCAAACGATGACCACCGCCCGCGACCGATGATTGATTCAGGAGTTGCTGCAGTGAGGAGAGCGAACAAAAGCGACACAGAACATAAATCCGGGAGCAGCTCGATGCTTTTAATATTTATGGAAACATATTTTTTAATGACATCGGCACACACACACACACTCGCACACGCACAGTGATTGGTTTGGCAAACAACAAAATGTATTTATTGTTTTCCTTCTGGCAATCGAAACGCATTCGCGGCAACATTTAGCGCACCGGGAATTGTGCTGTTTCCTTCCACTCCTTTTTGCTCCGAGAAGAATTCTTGGCGCTGGTACGTAAGTTAAATGCCCGATCGAGGCCAATCCCTCTTTTGCAATAAATAAATCAAAACGCAATCACGCACTGACCGAATCGAATATTAACATTTCATGCTCGACCAGCGCGTGCTCCAGGAAGGCCTTATGTTGTGCACATGTGGCCACGGGGCAGCTTTTCGCACCAGCTAGACCCCGGCACACACACACACACCTGGACGCCATGGCGTGAATTGAATCGATTAATAATGAAGCTAAGGCAGCATCCGTCCGGCCATACTGTGGCCAACAAAACGCCACAAACAATCTATTGCCATCCCTCAGAGTAATCAGAGATTCATAATTAATTTCCATTTTTCATCGAGCCGGGTCCATGGTCCGGGTCCGGGACCCATGGTTGGCCGGCCATTGCCAACCGACCACAAAAGCATGTCACTTCGATTCGCGATGGCTTCGATCGCGGGGAATCGGTAAATCGGTGCTGCAATGCGGATGTTTCGGTGGACGGGCAAGTCAATTTCAATTTTCGACGGCCATGTCGCTGCAGTAGTAGCGGCCAGGATGCCGGCGCCATCGGAACGCCAATCAATCGCCAACGTCCTCTTCGACGCCCCCGTCAATCCCGAAAAAGCTCGAAAGAAACGACGCTCGACGCTGAAGGAAGACGAGAAGAAAAGAAAAAAGGAGAAGAGGAAGCGGGACTACGTTACCTGGAATGGGGCCACCTCGGAGTCGTAGCTCTCATCGCTGCTCGAGTAGCTGGAGGAAGAGTAACAGTGGCCACGGTCGTACCAGTGTCGTCCACCACCACCACTGCCAGTTGCCTGGTGCTGCTGACCACTGCTACCACTCCGGAATGGTCTACCGTTTGTGAAACCAGCGTTCCTTCCGCCGCCGCCGCCACCACCACCACCACCACCACCGCCACCGGTCGCTATCGATGACTCGGAACCGCCGTAACTGTTGACGGTCGAGCTGGTGGGTTGCGGGCTGGCGCAGCGTCTATGCGGTGGCCGGGCACGCCGTACCGGGATTCTCGAGCGAAACGAGGCCGATTTCCTCAGCGAGGACATTTTTCATTTTGCGCCAACAATCGCGCCCAGAACCGCGTTCAACGATCAGCGATGCTGCCGGGGGCCGTTCGGGTTCGGGATTCCGTTCGTTGCCGTTGCCGGCGACAACAGACCATCGAGAGCGGTAGGAATACCGATTACTGCGATTACTGTGCGGTTTCACCATTCCACGTGACCGAGACGGGCCTTACGTTTTATCGCGGGTCGCGGCCGGATCGAAACGAATTTGACAGCCGTCTACTGGAAAGAGAGAAGGAGAGAGAAAGCAAAACAAAAGCGGATGAAATGGTGTGCCGGGACTCAAGGTTACCGAAGGCATGTATCGAATATGGATGACAAGGTTTCGGATGGAAAAGATTAAAATGAAAACAGAACACACACACCGACGAACATGAAATGTATGTCCTTCCAAGTGTAGCTGTATCGTGCATCAGCATCAGGAGCACCGCGCAACAGTGAAGCAAACATGTTTTAATCGAATTCGAGCCAGAAAATAAATCATAATTGAATTCTGTGGTCCCGTACCGTACCGTGGCGTGGCGTGGCGTGGCGTGGCGTTCACGCCTCGATCGCAGCAAAATCTTATCACTCCTCGGGCGCGCGCACACACACACGCACGAAGTCTCGTCCGTACACACAGCGGAACCGAACGCTGCGATGAATATTGATGCGATTCGCGCCACCATTTACCAGAGGAATTTCGGAATGTTGCAAAAGGTGTGCTGGCATGTGCGGTTCTGGGAGTCGACCCGGCGATTGCGTTGGTTCGCTTTCGGATTTACCTCCCTTTTTCTCGCACGCACAGGTGTTCGTGTGTGCGTGTGTGTGTGCACACAGCAGATGGGGATTATGTCATCTGGCGTTGTAATTGTTTTTTTCTTCCTTTTCTTCTGCTTCTTTTATTTTCGTTCTTGCGTTTGTTTTTTTGTTTTCTCCTCGACGAACGTCGTTTGCACACCAAAAAGTTGCGCAAATTCTTGTGACCAGACCAGCATGTGCTGCGTCTGCGTCTGCGTCTGCGAGTGCGATGCGTTGGGAATAGCAAGCGACCGAAGCACCCCTCAACCTCAAACCTTTTGCGTCGCCGCCGATCGTTAGCTGGAATTGTGCGGGCCAAGCTGCGGTTCTGACAGCGCTAAACCTTCCACCAAATCCATCCGAAAACCTCTCTCGCTCTATCTCGCTTACTGGTCGCACGAAATGGAGTTGCCAATCTAATTTTCATACGGTGTGTTGATGGTGTGTTGGGGACGCGGGGCGATGATCAATACACCTCGTCATGCCATTCTACTCCAAAGACAAACAGCTGCTATTTGCCGGTTTTGAGCGGCAGTTAGTTGGTCAATGCTGGTGGCAAACTGCATGTCAAACGAAATCATTAATGCCATTCAAAATTATCAATTTCATCGTCAACAGCAGCAGCCGGAGCAGCAGCAACAGCAGCAGGAACAGTGGGGTGATGGGGTGTCTGTGCAAACGTTCCCGAGGTTGGTTGGTTGGTGCTCACCCCATCCCGCAGCTGCCAGCAATAATTAATGGCCAATCGTTCTCGTTTCGACGACGTATTGACTCGCGCTGCTCGAGTTGGTCCATCCGAAATGCACATTCGAAATCAATCGCAAACATTCACCGGGGGGGGTGCCCCGTGTCCTCGTTACGCCCACACGATTATTGCGAGTGTGTGTGTGTGTGTTCGGTACCTGGAACGAACGAGTGATTACGAAACCCGCGGTGGCCATTATGGTGCACCATTATGCTTAGTGTTCAGCGTATGACGTGCCTGGTGGTGTGCATCTAATTGCAATGTAACAGCGGGATGATTGGAAATGATTTACATTTTGGAGAGCGAGAGCTTTTTCGAGTGTCCTTCGAAGTTCATCGGATTCCATTTTTAAAGCTGCGGAATGTATGATAAATGTATGCTGTGCGGTTGGGCGATAAGTGCGCAACGAATGTGAAGGCGTCGGACTTTCGGATACTCTTTCACCTAGAGCTGTCAGCGGCCCAGCAAATAGCTGGCCCTCGCTGGTCAAAGATTAATGAGCAGTAGCAGAGCTCCCGTCTGTCATAGCGGAATCTGCATAATGATGCTTCCATTCATGGCGATGGCCAGGCAGAGCGAACCAGTGTTGAGGTCAGTGTTCGATGTCATTTGCCGATGGTTACAACGTCCACGTCGTGCGTGTGTTTCCCATGGCGGCGTCCATGGCGGCAATTAATTAGTCCGGCTGATCAGATCACCGGCACCATCCAGAGGCCGGGACCAGGCCGGGAGATGTTGCTACGTTGGCTACATAGCACGCAGCATCCGCCACGCTGCTCCCGGAGTCCCGCTAGCAGTGAGAAAAATGCAATCAAGCAAAGGCTTCAGTGCCATCGTCTGCGTACCAAACGGACCACAACGACGACGACGACGACAACGACGACACGTAATCCGAGGCTGCTTCCACGATGATGCGTCTCTTTGCTCCTCCCACCCCGTCTCACGTCTCTAGGGACCAGGACAAGTTTTGCAATCAATCAATGTAATTAAAACGAAACAATCAGGGCCAACATTTTAATCCCCGGATCGGATGCGGAACGATGGTGCCCCGGGGGGGGATCTCCGGAACCCGGTGCCGGTTGTGTGTGTGTTCTTGGTGTCCGTTCCGTCGCTCCCGGCTTGAGCTGATGATAATCAATTAGCATCGAAAGCGCGGTGATGCGTGTGCACCGCTGCTTTGGTTTTGGCTTTGGCTTTCGGTTTGGGTCGTTTCGTGCCTCGGGACCGGGTTGCGTGTGTCCTTTGCGTGGCCTTCCCGGAAGTTTTCCTTGCCTTCTGCCGGAGATTTATTGGTCCTGATTTATGTGACACTCCGAGCGAGTGAGCAAGCAAGCGAGTGAAGGAGTGTGTGACTTTTGCAGATGCAAATGGTGTCGTTGATGGTGATTCGATTCGTTTTCGTTGAAGCAATGGAGACGCCTGGTACCTTGTGCGAGTGGCATTGGTCTTAAGCTTACCCATTAAATTGATATTCAATCGCACCACCAAATGCAGTCAATGAAGAAGGAATGAACAAAATGAGCTTCACTCGTGTGATTGGCCACAATTTATTAGATTAAGCTCCTGTTCAATCAATTGAGCAACCAATCAATCAAATCAATTTCCAGCCCATTCAACAGCAGCAGTCTACCATTGAGTGGACCGCATTCGCCGAGTTCCCGGAAGCCTTCATGTACCTTCAGGTGAAAATGAAAAAAAAAACCGGGAAAAACTCCTCTCGTGTCAAAAGACAATTGGCAATAATTGTTGCTGAACGTTCGTTAATTACTAACGACCAACAGGAAGGCCGTGTCCGTCGTACCACTTTAAGGCCAGTTAATGATCACTTTTCGATGATTTCCGATGATGACTATTGCACTTCATACTACTACTACTACTACGGGACAGCACGCCACTAGCTTATCAAAGGCCCGCTTCCTTTAGTTGAATATTCATCCCGCTACTAGTGTGATTAATGAATTGCATTCATTGCCATCGGTTGGAATGGCTTTTCGAGGATTGGGATGCCGAGCTCAGCCGCTTTGATTTGCTCTCTCGACCAGTTGCCGTTTTTTGGGGAATGCTTTCCACGGTCTCGCTCTCTCTCTCTCTTTTTCTCACCAAAAATAAAAAACGAACCGCATTTTGCCTTCTTTTTCGATGGTTCACTTTACGAGCAGCACGCTGATGGCCTCTTGATCCAAGTGAGAGACCCGGGGAGGGAACGGGGGATGGGGAAAGCCTCCTCCGAATCGCAATTTGATCCCTCGCTTAAAACCAATTTTCCTTTTCAATGAATATGAATAAATCATCTCCTGCGATGCTGCTCCTTTTGCTGCTGATGCTACTCTTCTTTCGTCTTCGAGATCTCGGCAAATGGCGATGGATTTCGGTGCGGTGTGATTGGAACAAGAAGGGGTGCCTGATTTCACATTCCATTTCACTCCCACTCCCCCGAAACGGGCGTTCGGACACGATTACATTCTTTCTTTATTCTTTCTTCCGGCAATCCGGAACACACAAACACACACCCCATGGAACGGTGTGCGAAGGTGGTCAAATGATTCAACAAACAAAACGTTCCGAACCGATGCCCTTTTCGTGGTGGTATGGTGCAAGGACGATAAGCAAATTGCTGCCACTTCCTTTTATGATAATTTATGTGCGATGCCGCAAAACCACCGAACACCCGTCCGCCCAGCGCTGCACAGTGCAGCTGCGCGTTGCGGATAAAAGAACCCAATAGGAGCTTTTATTAGATTACGGCTTTTAGAGGGTATGGGCAAGGTGTGTGTCTACTACCTTTGGGCCGAGTGCTCCCCGGGACGTGCTACCGGAGCCGGATTGCACTTCGATGCGCCCCACTTTCGAGCATCATAATCCTGCATCTGGTTCGGGTTGGCAGGAAATTTCTTTTCCACTCCTTGGCCCCGTGATCGCGGATCCCAACGGATGTAAGAAGTTGAAGCGGAACGGCCGGGAAGCTAATCGGTGGAGCTTCCGTTGAGGAGCCACGCCTGCAGGCCGGGAAAGCTCGGGAGGGAAATTGAAAAGCGATTGAACGCGAACATTAACACAATTGCTCCAACGGTCCGGTCGGTCGGTTGGTCGGTCGGTCGATGGAACGGATGAACACGGCGCCCGATTGCATCCGGTGAAGGAAAGCATTATTCATTACTTTTCAGCTGTTTCCTGGTGCTGCTCCTGGTGCTGCTGCTACTACTGAAGCTGCAGCTTTCATTTCATTTTTCGCACCGTTCGTGACGATTCAAAGTAGTTGCGCCGGTATAGACAATGCAGAGAACTTCGCGGCACTTGCAACTCAACCGAACGGCAGCTATTGTCTCGCGTTTTCTGCTTCCGTAGAACGAGTTGTCAATGGAAACCAATGGATGCTGCCATCACCAGCTGGAGCACAACTTGGAGTTGTTGGCGCTTTAAATTGCATTCAACATCATTTTCAACCAAATTGAACGTTGTTCATTCTTCGCCAGATTGAAGTCATTGGGCTCTTTGGTACGTCGCGAATTTATTAATAAAAGTTTATCTCCACCTCGTCCGCTCGGCGAATCAATTACCTCATAAACTAAAGCATATTACTTAATGATACTGTCAAGTCTACCTCGCCTCCCTCCCGAGGGGGCTAATTAGTATAAATAGCTCGTCTAATGATGCACCACAAAGGATCGCACGAGACGATACGATACGAATGACCGAATTCAAATGTCCTTGGCATCGTTGGCGATAGCTCGCTCGTCCCTCGCGTTAATGATCTCTTTCTCTCTCTCTTTCCCTAGGTTCGGTGTTCTCGGCAATCGGAATCGTAGCTTCTGACAACCCCTTCACCAGCCGGGAGCGCTCGGCCATCATAACCATAAACTTGCAAACCGTTGCACTCTCTTGAAGATGGCTTTTGGCGTTGGGGCGAAACGAACGAACGAGCGCTCCTTGGACTCGCACTTCTCGCACACACACACACACATTCCAGGACGGCTGACCAGTGCGCGGAGCTGTTACGCTTGAGGGAAAATCAATTAGCATCATTATTTATGCAGAGTGAAAATCATTCCTCATTAAAGTGGGGCGCTGAAGGGGGAGGGGGTAGAGGAAAGGGGTGAAGGGGTTTGCAACGCTATCAGCATCGCGCCTGTCAGCTACCGGTGGGCGCGATGTATGCTAATGAATTTATGATACAGACCACTGCAGCCGGTGGCAAGCTCAGCATTGTGGCAAGCTCACAATGGTGGTGTGCGTGCGTGCGTGCGTGTGTCAGGCGACTGGCGGGTAACGTGTTGCCGGCCAGGAGTGTCTTTAATAGTCTGGCCAATTGTTGTTGTGGCTGACATTGTGCGTGTGGTGATGAGCTGAAGGGTTGACTACAAACAGTTGTTCTCGATTCTTGACCGTTTTTGATGCGAGCAACAAAATTGTTGATGGGAAATTTTTACTAATCCTTATTCTTGAGAGAAGAGATAGAAGCGAACATTCATAACCTCAATTGATCGTATTGATCCATCACAAACTGTCACCGATGATCTGTCAAGTAGTAGTAGGCTTCTCAAGAAGAAACTGAGCAGCAGACTTCCAAAGAAAAATAAAGCTTTAGGTTGGTTTCAATCAACGAGAAAGCTCTTTCTGACCACCACAGTAATGGCCACCGGACGTGACGCCATTCGCTCCCCATCGCAGCCGAATTACTTGCGTCGCGCGCGCTCTCTCTCTCTCTTTCTCACAAAATGGCGCACGCAACCGATCTCATGCGTCTTCGCACTTTACGATTATCGCGAACCGCTACGTTACGATTATCAGCGGAAGGAATGTTTTTTCGGCGTCTCGGCGACTCGAACGAATCAACAACTTGCCTCCCCCCGGGGGTGTCCCTCTGGTGGGAAGGGAGTTATGGGCTTTCTGTTTGAGTTCGCCCTGTTTATGGTGGCGCTTTCCGTGCGCTGCGTTTGCGTCGCGTCGTTGATCCACGATAAAACGATTTGTGGCCGAACGTTGCTTTCGTATGATTTAGGCACGTCCCGGGCACGTCCGTATCGCCATTTTTTAAGAGGCGAACCCCGGAATCCGGATAAAAAGGGTCGCGTTTCGTTTAAGGGACCTCCAAAAGGTTGGTTCCCCGGGGAAGAGGGAATGCAACACAGTGCACTGAACGGAACGCGAGAGGGACACGTTTCCAAGGGTCCAACAACCGTCAGCTTCCGTTGGTGGACCGGAACAAAGAACCTTAGCGTAGCAGGGGGGTAGCAGAGTGTTATCTTAGGAGTAGCAGTGCGGCCACTCCTGCACCTCATCCAACCAACTGTCAGATGAACACCAACGGTCGAGCTGTCGGAGGGTTGAAATCAATTCGGCGCTTTAGCTTCACCGGCACGTCCTTGCTGTCGATTCTGACCGGTTCCTGGTGCCCTGCAAGCAGCAGCAGCAAGCAAGCAAGCAAGGAAGACCGGCACCGAACCGTACCGAAAAGACGGCGTACGAACAAGCAACTCTTGACTATTTATGGCGAAAGAGGGTAAAAAGGTTTACCGATAAAGGGGATTGGGGAGAGAGGGGGCATCCAACTTTGGGCGCACCGTTTGTTGCGGTTTTGTGGTCGACCCCGGAGCGTTCGGACCCAATCGCTGGCACCTCGGACCGAACAAATTGCCCCTATCCGGAACCGAATGGGTTTTTGGTGAGGAAATAATAAAGAAAACTCGCCGTAACGCTGACCACAGACCACGGCACGGTGCTGCTGCTGCTGCATCCAACGACGACGACGACGACGGCGCTCGATTCTCATTACTGACACCGTACTGACGGTGGTGGCCAATCGTCGAGACACACACTCACACACACACGAAAGAGCCGAATTGGAATAGTTTTTTGGGAGGAAAATAAATTTCCTCACCCCGCACCTACAAACCCCATTTTCTGCCTTCCGCTGCAGAGCATGCTGCCTTAAAGTAATAGCCCCGCCGAGACGGAGGCCAGAGACAGATGGTATCAGATAGAGCGAACCAGCTGCTGCCGCTACTGCTGCTGGTGACCAGTTGGCTGGACGACATATTTTCTGCCCAGAAGTGAGGAGATGGTAAGGAAGGGAACCGTTAACTGCCAGTAAGCGTATCGTTCGGAATGGAGCGGCCATTGCAAGACGATCGGACATTTGGATCTCGTCTCGACGATGGCGACGACGATGGCACAACGGGGACAATCATGAAGAGATGTGTCGTGTCGCTGTGTTTGATGGATGGTTATGGAGGTGGATAGCTCCCGCCGACGTCATCACACACACACTCACACACACACACACACAAGACAGCAAGAGTCAGCGCGAGCGAAGCATAAATCGCTCCAAAAAGGACGGTGGCTCTGAAGGTTTGAGGTATTGCTCCTCGGCGTACCGTAGGACCAACCAAACGGGGGGGGGGGGGGGGGCCTGGTTTGTTGCTGGCCCGAGACGAAACATAAATTTCGTAAAAGCGACGGGCTTCGTACACGTTCGTACACGTTCGGTAGTCGCATAGTTTCGTTCGTTTCACGGCGGTTGATGACTTTCACTTTTGCTTCTACCAGTCAGTGGCAGAGTGTGTGCGTGTGTGTGTCAGGGGCATTTTCAAACGGTTCCAATGCGATTCCGGGATTCCTTCTCTTCCTTACTGTGCGTTTGGAAAGCACAATGGAAGACCTCGAGAGGATTGTCGTGGGACATTTATTTACTAGAGTATCGTGTCTGAGTTTTTTTTTTATCAATATATGATCCAATTGGGCATCTGGCAAAACATTTACCGGAGAAGGAATTGGCCTCTGTTCACGTCGGCATTACCTCTACAGCGCGTGATGCATGTTGTTTTCGACAAAACATTGGTCTGAACTGTCGTTTTACGAAAGCAAAATGAGATTTATCGCTGCCATTGGTAACTTCAAATGATTTTGTTCGTATATCTGTCATCAGTATTGCTACATATTGGACAATAGCAGTCGCCATTGGTGGAAGCACAACATGAGTTTTCCATGAGCTAAGAGGCCAATTCTGTGAAAACTTTTTCACAGATAGTCGTTTGCAGATTTTAGATAGTGTTTTGTTCGTATATCCAGATGCCAGAAAAAAACTTCACTTTGGTTAAAACGTGATTTGTATTCGGTAGTTACCACATTCAATAATATGCAATATGCATTACTATTTAATAGTTAACATCGTTAGCATAGTTTGAAGTTTGACTTTGAGTTGAAGTATTTTTATATAAATAGCAAATCAAAAGTAAGCGAACATTCTTGAGGTTCAAGTTGTCTATTATTCCTAAAATCTGATTATTATTTGAACTCATGGGTCACTACGAATGTACTGAATACGGACTGTCATAACCAACTTGGATTTCGTTATAAAGAAGTTCCTCTGCTGTTGCCGCTCACTCAATCTGTCAAAACCATGAACCCTCGTCAGCTCGTACGCCTCCATTGTCTTAAGTTCCTGTTGCGTAAACATAAATGACTTCAGCAATTACCTGGTCGGGCCTGGCCCATCGGCGATATAATGTATAAACCTCTTTCCACCAAACTCGCCAATCAACAGCAAGACACACGGAGCTCAGCACACACGCCATTTGTAACTTCACACAAATTGAGCTATCAGCGGTACAAGGCAAGGAAGCTGGCGCATAATGTTCGCTCAAGTCCTCAGCTATTGCTGTAGGTCAGAACCGCACCTGGTGGAGAGGTGCTGGTGGCTGGTGTGCTGGAGTGTGAACTTAAGCAACGCCAGCAAAGTGTTAATTATCAGCCATACATTACGAGCCACATACACACACACACACACACACACGCGCGCGCACACCGAGACCACTAGCCACAGCAGGTACGCCACCAACTACTGACCGATTTTCGTCCTTATTTTTCGGCAGGCGCCAAGGCCACTAGACAAACACTGGCCCGAAGCCAGCTAGCCTGTGTGTGCGCGCGTGTGTGTGTGTGTGTGCGTGCTTGCGTGTTAATATGGCGGTGATGGTGGTGGGCTGTGTTGCGATAAATTCATTAGCCAACGATCGCCTGGCCGCGGTCAGTGTGTGTGTGTGTGTGTGTGTGTGTGTTCTGTACTTGGCCAAGGACTCCCGGCCGGACTCCTGGCCGAGTCCGGTGCTGATGCAGGTTTCCGTGGCCACCGTTTGCCGCAGCATCACTTTCCCGTTCGTTCGTTCGTTCGTCCTTTCGCTCTGCATTAATAATGGCGCTTAATTTTCTCACTCCTGGACTGTTGGCGCCTCCCGATGGCATAACCTATTTGGCCCCGGACACTCCACTGGGTGTGTGTGTGTGTGTGAACGCGCGCGCGTGTGTGTGTGAAGAGGGAGGTTGAATAATTTACTGAAGGAAATTACCAGCTCATCACAGTCACCGGACCGGTCGGTCTTCGAACGGCAATGGTGGTCCTCCAGGACCTCCAGGTCTCCTAGGATGGACTCACACGTGACGTCGGCACCTTCACGGGAACGCCAGCTGGCTGCCCCAGCCAGAAGCAGCAACGGCCAGTGACTAATGGTGTTTTGCAAACGGATTTATTATCCAATATGTTGCCGACCATTCTTCCGGAGAATGCGCATTCTTCTGCGTTGCTTCTTCTACCCACTGCCTACTGCCTACCCAGCCGGAAACACACGGAATTTGTCCTTTTAAAACAAATAAACATCTCGAGCAAGCTCGAGACGCGACCGTTCATCGATACTTTTGCGGTACTAACGGTTCAATGGCTTCCGTTTTTTGAGGGGACGGGGGAGGTTCGCTCGAGCGTGTCGCCTGCTGCCGTCCGGATAATAATGTTTGCCCAGCCCAGATCACCGACCAGACCGACAGCGTCACCGGACGTCCAACCAAAATGGTAACAGCCGGATCGAGAGGACAAAGAAACACAGTAACGACAGCTGGAGAATTAACCGTAGTCCCAGTACTAATCTTCTTTATTTCTGTCACCCATCCGCCCGTCCGCTCCGTCACCCTCTCTCTCTCTCTCTGTTACCGCTGACCCGCAGAACCACTAAGGACCAGCCGGCGCACTGAAGGAACATAAAATCGTACGCCCGGCGGTCGGCGCAATTCGTTTGCGTTGTAAAGTTCGTATTCGAAGGCGCAGAGCCGGTGGGAAGGGAGGGCAGCAAGTGCAGGACCATTCGTTCGTTCGTATAATCCTCTTCAAACGATGGCGGATACGTGATAATGCCAAAGTCTTAATTGAAAATCGGGTCTCCAAGAAATGGGAAGTTCGGTGCCGAAGCGAAGAGGGCGGCCATCGCATCGCTGGCTATTGCTCCCGCGAGCACGATCGAGTGAAACAATGGCACTTACCCGGGAGGGCGGGGCGTGCGAGGGCCAGGATCATTACCACCACGTCGTCGTCGTGACCATCATTGGCGCATATTAGCATTTACTATTATTATAACTTTTCTGGCCATTTTTCTTTGTCGCCATCGTTTCTCTGATTTTATTTTTCCTTTGTCGCCTGTTGGGAGGATTTTATGCTTCAGTGCGTCCAGTGGTGCGTCGCCGACTGTGGAAGGAGGCGGTCGCTTTGTTTGCCCCCAAAAACTCCTCCGTCGGAATTTATGAATCGCGAGACGCACTCCGACTGCTGCTGCTGCTGCTTCGGCTGCTGCTACTACTACTACTACTTCGGTGCCAACTTTTGATGAGAAGCAGACTTTTCGGATGGAACCTTTCCCTGATTTATCGTAGAGACGCGTTGAGAGCGCGTCGCTGGCGTCCGCCGCTTGATTTATGGATGCGTTAAGCAGAGGATACAGATAACGGGGAGAAAAAAATAGGAGAAAAAAATAATCAGAAAAAAAAATGGCGATCCGAAAGGATTGGTCACACAGCTTATGTGCACATTCCACAGACCGTCCAGTGCGCGCCCACACACACACACACACACAGACACCCGCACAAAAGGGAAATCCATCACCTAGCGGGACTGGCGAACAAAAGTTTTAATTATTTGTCCGACATAATTAGGATCAAGTTTCGCATCCCATTAATCCGCCAATGGGACACCAGCCGGGCCGGCCGGGAATGCCATAGCCGGAAAGCTTTATACCTCGGGGGTTCTCTATTTGTTTGGCGTGAAAGGCCAGAAAGAAGGACAACAAGAAAAAAACACACAGAAAAAGCACGGGACAGTTTTCCGGTGTTGCACTCGGTACCACGGTTCGCTGACCACCCTGAAAGCAGAATATGATGCGCTACTTTATGCGTAGCGCAGCGTGGGCTATGCTCACAGCCCATGCACTTCTACAAAAGAATGGCGCAACATCATCATCATGATCAGAATAGAATTCCGGTTTATCGTTCTTAACAGGATTTACAACGTCGTGTTCGTTGTTTTACATTTGTTCTAAGCAAGTGGCGGGAAAATGCTGAATTCTTGTACTAAAGCTGGAGACTCATTGTTCAAGTGTTAACAGTAACAAGTACCACTAACAAGACAAGAGAACAACACAAAAATTAATTAAGGTACAGAATAAAAGGCACACCATATCCTAGAAATTGAAGAATGCATCTGAATGCATAGAAATTGAATGTGTGTGTATCGTGTTCTACGGCGTCATCTTGATTCGTCTGCAACTGCTTCGAATTCTTTCATCGCAAAGACAACGGAATACAACATAGTGCATTGTCCCTATCGGAACAACGAAAGTGCTCCAACTGTGCTGCCGGTATGTGTATGTGAGCGACATACTTGATAGGCAATAACGAACAGATGGTCATCAAGATCATCAAGCAGTACCACTACGCCCATTCAGCGGGCTCAAATTGGCACTACTGCTGCATTCTGCTACTACACACCAGTGTAGGGCGGTACTATCATTCGGAGTGACTGGTGATACTCGTCCGCTTGCAATGATTGCCACTTAACGTTGAAAAGCGTTCTATGAACTGCTCCTAAACGTAGCTACTAAAGCCAAGCTGCAACCTTGGCTACTACGCCCCGCGGACCCGGACCGTAAAGTAACGACCTTTCCCTCGCTTCCCTAATTACAAATTCCTTTTAAAGCATTCCCCTATCCCTCGATGGAGCTAGTTATTGCCAAAGTGCCAATGCTTACTCAAGAACAGTTCACCGACTCTGCAGCACAGACACACACACACACGCTCACAAGCAGGGCCGGGATGGTGCAGAGACCAAAGTAAACAGATTCTTCGGACGTAGCCAGATGTTGACCTGAATCCCGGGGGTCCGTAAAAGCATTACAACGATCTAGGGGAACGGGCTATGGTTTCGGGCGACCGACAAGGACATCGTCACCATATGTCTATTCGTCGTGCGATGTAGCTGGAGAGGTCCCCGCCTGGCTTTGGCCCTCGAAAGGTGTGTAATCGGGTCATCGGGAGTGCAAGAAGATGAAGCGAAGACACCGCACGGCACCGGACGGGTGACCGGTTGCCTAGAGGGAAAGCGAACATGAAGAGCATGTGGTCGCTCAACGCGTTCAACGACATCATCCGTCGTCCGGTGTGCCGTTGAAGACCAAATAAGGGAGTCGTAGTCGTCGTCGTCGTCGTCGTCGTCACCCTGCGGACCAGGTCAGGCGCTCCCCAGGCGCTGTTACTAGCCCCGAAAAGGAAATTCCAAACCGACTTGCAATGGGTGTCAAAGCGTGGCCCTCAGCCACGCTGCTATGCTGCTTTTCGGGCGTGCCGATGTGGTGTGTCGATGTGGAGGATGCTGTTGCTGCTGCTGTGGCTGCTGCGGCTGCTGCTGGCCAGAAATCACGTAGAGCAGGGGCAGCTGTCGAGCTTCGACAGCGAGCGCATGCAGATTTGTTTGCTCTACCGTCACCATCTTCGCCCTTGTTTTTGTGGAGCGTGGGATGTAAGAAGGAGGGGGGGGAGGGGGGGGGGTCTTCGACTTTGGACACCACGCAATCGGGCACGTGTCGGTGGTTAACGAAATTATCCATCAAGTGTTTCCAAGAACGCAGCAACCCGTAAACGTCGTCCTAGTGGCCGTCACTGAGTCTCGGACTCGATGTCAGCTGTAGGTAACTTTGATGGAAATTGTTGCACAGCAACCATGCTGGGAATGTGCGTAATCGAAGTTTGCTTTGGCACCGAACGAGTGTCTTGCCTATTTCTAATCGCAGTGCACATTGGAGATCATTTGGAGAGAGAGAGAGAGTAATTCCAAGAGACAGTAATCGTTTAACTATCACGACCGTACAACCGTCATTAGAGTGTTCCAGAGTGTTTCGTGTGATTTTTCGCAAAATAGAACATTTCAATTAGCTGCATGAGAGTGATAGACGACGATCGAATCCCGAAGTGTGTTCCGAAAACAATTTAAATCCACAAATTGATGAAATGGTTTAGTTCGAATTGAGGGTGGAGTGACGGTATCGACATTGAATGTCCCTGGCGCTGGAATACGAAGAATCGTGCTTCTGCATTTTCTTCCCACGTCTGCCCTGCTAATGCATCCGATGAAGCAGGTAAGTAGCTAAACCATTACAGTTTAATAAGTTTCACCCAAGTACCACTTCGTCAATCTAGCTTATGGCCACCGTCGTATAAGCCACTAACATGCCCGTGCGCGTTAGCATGAGTTTTAAAAGGGGTACAATTTATGCGCCAAGTTGTTAAACCGTTCCATCCTCTCATCCTCCACAAGAACACCATTTTTATGACCCAAAGAGGGGTTCACACAGGTTCATCCGGTGGCCGCCCGGGATCGCTTATCGCACCTGAACATACACATAGTTCCCCCCCACCTATGCTGCTCTATGCTGCTACTACTGCAGTCGCGTAATATTTTTTGCTCCCGATCCGTCGGATGGTTGGTTGGTTGGAAGCTTAACCGCCGATGCTCAGGTCCGTGAGTCAGTGGCAATTTGATTGTTTTTCCGTAAATCCATTACGTTCCTTTTTATTGATGGCCACTTCCGTCGCGAGCAACATTCGCGCAAACACCGGTGGATGTATGTCCTGGCATGCGTCAGAATGTTGCAGACATCCTCCCAATGGGGGTAGAATCTAATGAAAAACAAGAATCATCACCACACGATCCCCACCAGGTGTAGCTTGGATGCAAATACTGGCAACTAGCAGGGTTGGGTGGCCAAATGGGTTGTTGTTGTTCTTTTGCGTTTGGTGAGATTACACACCGTTCTCGAACAATCCGTTGGCCGTGGGGCTTCCTGGCGCTCGATCGTTGTTTGCTTTGATGCCAAAGCAAGCGCTTCACATATAATGTTCTATTCGCGAGGCAGCTTCGTTTCGAGGTTACGAGAAGATTGAACATGTTTCTCGGTACATGTTCACACATTTGGTTGCCTCGTTTGGTCGAGAACAACATTTCCACTCTCGTGTGCACTGCCGAATGTCACGTCGCACCATGGCACGAGGGAGCGCTCGTGGTCATTGCACCCATTTGGAACCGCCGTGGCTCGTGGTGGGGGAAAAAAAAAGGAAAACTTTCCCTCAACATAAAACTAACACTCGCGCCTCACAAAGAGGCAACTGCCCGGTGGCGGTGCACAATGTTTGAAAAATGGTTTTGGGAGGAGGTAAAAAACAAGCGATGAAAATTGAAGGAAAAAAACATTTCAATTGCCCGCTCCCGTGGCGTGGCGCACTCTTTTCGAACGCAATCGTTTAAACAAAGTTCGCCCACTCCGCTTGGTTGGTGGACCATTTGAAACGTGAAAACAATTGTTAAACCCATTAAAACCCTCAGCAACCCCCGCAACCGGACAGACGGTAGAGGCGGGCGAATGGAACAACGTCCGTCGCTCGGTTCTGTAATCTGTCGGCATACATCGGTTGGCAACCGAAAGCGAAGGGTCAGTGCATCGATGAATGCGTTAACTGGCCGCTCCGGCAGATCGAGAGTGGACCACTGCATTTGCAGCAATACTCTAATCCTTTTTTTTTCTCGGGATTGGTTTTAGAGTGCGGGTGTGTGTGTGTAACGAAATATTGTTGGCCCTCGAAATCCATCGGATTAGCGGTCGGATTAAACAGAGCTGGAGCTCGAGATGGTGATGTTATAGCCATTTCAGTGATATTCTCTGCGGGGTTTTCTATCAAATTGGATTCAAAACATTTACTCTCGTCGAACAAATATTGGGAAAACACATAAAATATCTGCTGTAGAATAGAACTAGCTCAAAGGAGTAAGCCAGTTATTTGAAAATATTATAAAAATACTACTTAACAAAGGATTTTGTATCTAAATACTGAAAATTAGAAAAAAAAACAATATTAGAAAGAGTTGTGAATTGATGAATTTCCATCAGTCGATCATATCGGATTACTCAGCTGCCTTGCCATCGCTCCTCTGACCAGAATACACATAATCGGCTTTATAGGTTTTTTTTTGCTTTTATTTTTCCTTTTATTCCTTAACTTAGAAAACTCTATGCAGTATAAAGTTCTTGTCTGTGTGCATTTACGGTGCGCCATGAGCGGCAGGTAATGCTTGTGTGGCTTTTTTGTTTGTTTTGTATGCTTCTTCCATGTTTTTGCGTCTGTTTTTTCTCCCTTTTCTCATTTCGGTTTGATTCACTGTACTCCTTAGCCATTTTGTTTGTCTTGTTTGTTTTTTTTTGTTCGCTGCACACTACTTCCAACCACTTTCGTAAGCCTCTCTTTCTCTTTTGTATTTCGCGTGGCGTTTTCAACTATTGTTTTGCATTTAGAATCTACTCGCTATTGTTTTCTGGTTTTGTGTTTTGTTTTGTTTTGTATGATTATTGGTTTTGTTGTTGTTTGTAATCGGTTCGGTTTTGTGAGCTCTATAAACATCTAATGATTTCATCGTTCCTTTTCCTCTCAAACTTTCTCCCTTTTCATCCTCAGCCCCGTTTTGCCTTCTCTGCTTCCTTATCTGCAGCAACTAGATCCAATACGGAACACACACTCTCTCTTTCTCTCTCTCTCTCTCAGACACACACACACGCACCTCCACGCCGTGCTACGTGTAAAAATTGTTCAACTTTCGCGGCCAGTTTCATTAACTCTAAATGTTGTTAATCCTTGTTTATGATGCCTTTTTCATTGTTTGCTTATTTATAGTTCCTTTCCCCCTTTCCCCCCTCGTTTCTTTAGCTTTATCTTAAATATTATCGCCTTGTCCTGTTTCTCGTTTACCGTATCGTATCTTTCATATCGCTAGAGAGTTAGAGGATGGTTTTGGAGCGGGAAGGTTTTGGAATCGTAAATATTGGGTTTTCTCCTCTTCCTCCGCCGCTCGCCGGCTGGTTTCCTATGTATAATATGCTAACGCGGTTCGTGTATCGTACGTGTCGGTGTCTATGTATGAATGTATTTGTGTAAGAAAGTGTATGCTGCGATGAAAACCAATCGATTTGTTTTACAATTTGAGAGCCCCTCTTTTCTGGCTCGCTCGCTCGTTCGTTCTTTCTATAAAATGTTCTTCTCACATGCGATAACCCCATTCACACCAATATGTTCATTCATACTGTCCTTATCATGTCCTGCAAAACCTCTTGCACACTTTGACCTTGCACACGACATACATTTCCATACATACATTATCGGGCCGTAAGAAAGATCCTCTCTCGCTAACAGCTGTTTGAGAGAGACGTCAACAAAGGAGCTCTATGATCATATGTATAGATTTATATATACTTTTTATATGAAAAAAAAGCTGTTTGAAAGCTAGATGCACTTCAACGGCTAGTGGATCCGTGTTCACTTTCTCAGAAGGTCTATATCGCGTGTGCTGTTATGTTCCAGTGTTTGTTTACTCTACTTTGTTTTCACGCCGACACTTGGCTTAGTACCTAAAGTAATGAGATGAGTCTTGCGTAACGGGCATTCGGCTTGTTTGTCCTACATTGAGGGCCTGCTGCCTGCTGCCTGCTGTGTGTTTCCCTGTGTGGATGCATATGCCTAGAGAGATACGAGAGGAGAGCGAGAGATAGAACGAACCATCACGCAGCATCCGAGAGAAGCACTTTCAGTCTTCGTGTATCCAATTTCCGTCGTGACTGGTAGAAAATAATTATAATA